>NW_028135373.1:0-166686 GCF_964662115.1 Mustela nivalis
GCTGGGTGTGCAGCCAGCTGTGTCGGTGTCTGTTGGAAGGTCTGGGCTCAGGCTATTTGCGACAGAGCATCACTGTTTAAGGTAGCCTATGCAATTGGGGTGTTGCCGAGGGCCAAGCAGTTTGATCCTCATTTGGGGTTTCTGGGCAGCGCCATAGACAATGTTTTTCTCTTGGGAGGCAGGCACAGTGCTTCATTGTGGCCCCAGAATTCCCAGTAGGGAGGGTTTGTGGGCCAGGAGTGTGAGGACGGAAGTCTGAAAACACAAGCTAGTGTGAGGATTGGAGCCAAGGGCAGAGCAGGCCCACTCTGCAGAGGCTGAATCAAAATCTCCTGCATCTGAAGTCAGGCTGAGGATCAGACGTTGGCTGAGGCTGGAGTATGTGTCCATGATGGCACCTTCATGAAGTGGGGGCCTCATGAGGCCAAGGAAGTTTTCACACGCTGAGTTTGGAGGTTGCCCCAAACCACAAGGTTTCCTTCTGCGGGACATTCGAGTCCTGTTGCATGGCTCCAGGACATACCATATGGAAGGACTGGAGAGCAGGGTTCGAAGGATGGATCCCTGTACAGCATGCCTCGCATTCCCATTGGCTATTAGCGACAAGATATGTTTGATCTGCTGCCTCTGGAACACGCGACCCAGGGGGCTGAGTTGAAATGGCCTCTCCTGAGGATGCGTCATAATGTGCGTTTGGGTCCATGGAGACCTTGGAATGTGCTGGTTGTTCAATGGCCCTGCGGAACTCTCCTACCTGAAGTGTTTGATACATCCCAGTAAGAAAGCTGCCCATGTGGAGATGAGAGAGGTTTGGTTTGGTGCCTCAGAAAAGCCCCATGTGCTGGTCTACGAAAACAGTCCTCTGAGAACGGAAACATGGAAACCAAAGCTAAGGTTCAGATTAGGGCCTGGGGGCCTCACCATTTCAACCTTCTGTCTCTGGGGACACTGTCTGAGAGTCTAATTGAAGATAGTTGCTCCGCTGGTGTCAGAGAGCCCCTCTTAGTCCAGGGTGGCCTATATTATTGATGGCCTCAGGGACCTTGGAGCTTTTCCCTAACCTGTAGGGTTGTGGTCAATGGATTGGCCACACTTTCCTTGGAGAGGGCAGGCACAATCTTTCGCTGTTTTGTCCAGAGGCCCTAGCCTGGATGTTGTGTGGGTCCAGGTTGTGGGCACAGAAGTCTGAATACACAAACTCAGCTTATGAGTGGCGCCTAGGGTATGGCAGGCCGGATGTACAGCCTGAGAGGGAGCTCCTGGGCCTCTGAAACAAGGGCGAGTGGGAGGCGTTCCTTCAGGCTTTTGTCTCTGGATGTTGTGTCCGGGATAGCCGTGGATTGGAGCGGTGGCCTCAGGTACTGTGGACGAATATCCCTCTCTGGGGATTTGTCCCAGGTCCCAAGAGTTTGGGGTCATTTTGTGGGAAGGGTGGAGTCGTGTTGTCTGGCTCATGGGTCTTTCCAAGAAAGGGATTCCAGAGCAGAGCTCCAGGTACGGGCGGGGCGACTGGAAAATTCAAACCGTGGTGAGGATTGGGTGCATAGGGGCTTGGCAAGCCCCATATGTGGGCTCTTGGTCCAGGCCCTGACAGGCCTTTCTTTGACATGGGGCTCATGCTGAGGGTCACAGTGTGAATTTGTGCCCAAGCAGCACTCAAGTTTGGGCATGGCATCAGGGGCCATGAAGGTTTCTCCCACCCTGAAGGTGTGACTGCATGCCAAGAGCAAGCGTGACTGCCATGGGGAAGGAGGGGTTCTGTTTTGTGCTTGCTATACCCAGCTGTGTGGAGAATTGATATAATGTCTAGGTTCAGATATCTGAAAACCAAGGTTAGGATGAGGTGACGGCATAAGACCATGGCGTGTCCGAAGTGCTGGGTGTGCGGCCAGCTGTCTTCTTGTCTGTCTGGACTTCTGGCTTCAGGCTGTGTCAGGCAGAGCATGCGTGCCCAGAGCAGCCTATCCAGTTCGGGTACCGTCGAGGCCCGAGCAGGTTGATCCTCATCTGGGTTTTCTGGAGAGCCCCACAGGGAAACGTTTTTCTTCCGTTGGGCAGACACTGGGCTGGGTTTTGGTTCCGGAGTTCCTAGTCCGGAGGGCTTGTTTGCCAGGAGTGTGAGGAAGGAAGTCTGAAAACACAAGCTAGCGTGAGGTTTGGGACCGAGGGCACGGCAGGCCCACTCTGCAGAGGCTGAATCGAGATCTCCTGCACTGAGGTCATGTCAACTATGAGACGTGCCTCAGGCTAGAGTTCTTGTCCAGCATGGCCTCTTCCTGAAGGGTGTGGGGGCTTCATGAGTCCAGAAAGTTTTGCCTACGATGGGATTTGTGAACTGCTCCAATACTGAAGGTTACCTTCTGCACGACAGTCGAGTCCTATTGGATGGTACCAAGTGGCCCCATATGGAAAGACTCGAGAGCAGGTGTCTAAGCATGGATACCTGGGAACGCCACCTCATATTCACACTCTTTAGTCAGGACAAGGCAGGCTCAATCTGCGGGCTCCTGGGTGAGCTACCCAGAGGGGAGAGTTGAAATGGACTCTCCAGAAGATCAGTCCTACTGTGGCTTGGTGGCCTGGGAGACCTTGGAATGTGGAGGTGGCTCAGGGACTCTGCAGGATTCTCCAACATGAGGTGTTTGACACGGCTCCAACAAGGAAACTTCCCATGTGGAGACGAGAGGAGTTCTGTTCCGTGCCTCAGGAAAGCCCCATACCCTGTTCTTCGAACCAAAGCCTCTGAGGAGTGACACCTGGAAACCAAAGCAAGAGTTGAGACTACGGCCTAAAGGCCTGTCCGGCTCAACCTTCTATCTCTGTTGACATCTGTGTGCATGCATTCATGGATGTAGCTGCTCAGCTTGTGTCCGAATGCCCCTGTGAGTCCAGTGAGGCTCCCAGTAGTGGGATGTCCTCGGAGGCCTTGAGGTTTCTCATATTCTGGAGGTGTGTGGCCAAAGGAATGGACTCAGTTTGCCGTGAGAGAGCAGGCACGGTCCTGTGGTATGGCTCCAGAGGACCCAGCCTAGAGGCTGTGTTTGCCAGGGCTGTGGGGACAGATGTCTGAAAAAGCAAACTTGGCTCAGCTAGGGGCCAATGTAATGGCAGGCCTGATCTCTAGTCCGTGAGGGGAGATCCTCTGGAAATCAAAGTAGGGCAAGTGGGAGGCAGTCACTCAGGATTCTGTCTCTGGGTGTTGCGTTTACAGTGTCCGGTCAGGGTAGGGGTTGTCTCAGAGGCCGAGGAAGAGCCTTCCTCTCGGGGGATTGTCCAAGCTCCCAAGTGTTTGTGTTCATTCTGTGGGAATGAAGAGTACTGTTTTCTGCCACAGGGGACCCCCCAGGAGAGGGACTCTAGAGCACAGCATTGGGTTCCCTCAACTGGAATAACACCATCTAGTTAGTCCTGGGTGCCTATGGGCATGGCAGGCCACATATGCGGGCTCTTGGTCCAGTCACTGAGAGGCGTTACTTGAATAAGGTACTCACGCTGAGGGTCACAATGTGTGTTTGTGCCCAGGGCGGCCCTCACGCTTGGGCGTGGCCTCATGGGCCATACCGTTTTCTCCTACACTGAAGGTTTGACTCACTGCCGGCAGCAAGGTTTCTTGCCATGGGGAAGGAGGGGTTCTGACTTGTGCATCATGTTCCCCCCTGTGCAGGGATTGGAGATAAGGTCAAGGATCCGATGACTGAAAACCCAGGTTGGGAATGGATGGTGGCCTAAGGCAGTGGCGTGTCCAATGTGCTGGGTGTGCAGCCAGCTGTGTCGGTGTCTGTTGGAAGGTCTGGGCTCAGGCTATTTGCGACAGAGCATCACTGTTTAAGGTAGCTTATGCAATTGGGGTGTTGCCGAGGGCCAAGCAGTTTGATCCTCATTTGGGGTTTCTGGGCAGCGCCATAGACAAGGTTTTTCTCCTGGGAGGCAGGCACAGTGCTTCATTGTGGCCCCAGAATTCCCAGTAGGGAGGGTTTGTGGGCCAGGAGTGTGAGGACGGAAGTCTGAAAACACAAGCTAGTGTGAGGATTGGAGCCAAGGGCAGAGCAGGCCCACTCTGCAGAGGCTGAATCAAAATCTCCTGCATCTGAAGTCAGGCTGAGGATCAGACGTCGGCTGAGGCTGGAGTATGTGTCCATGATGGCACCTTCATGAAGTGGGGGCCTCATGAGGCCAAGGAAGTTTTCACACGCTGAGTTTGGAGGTTGCCCCAAACCACAAGGTTTCCTTCTGCGGGACATTCGAGTCCTGTTGCATGGCTCCAGGACATACCATATGGAAGGACTGGAGAGCAGGGTTCGAAGGATGGATCCCTGTACAGCATGCCTCGCATTCCCATTGGCTATTAGCGACAAGATATGTTTGATCTGCTGCCTCTGGAACACGCGACCCAGGGGGGGCTGAGTTGAAATGGCCTCTCCTGAGGATGCGTCATAATGTGCGTTTGGGTCCATGGAGACCTTGGAATGTGCTGGTTGTTCAATGGCCCTGCGGAACTCACCTACCTGAAGTGTTTGATACATCCCAGTAAGAAAGCTGCCCATGTGGAGATGAGAGAGGTTTGGTTTGGTGCCTCAGAAAAGCCCCATGTGCTGGTCTACGAAAACAGTCCTCTGAGAACGGAAACATGGAAACCAAAGCTAAGGTTCAGATTAGGGCCTGGGGGCCTCACCATTTCAACCTTCTGTCTCTGGGGACACTGTCTGAGAGTCTAATTGAAGATAGTTGCTCCGCTGGTGTCAGAGAGCCCCTCTTAGTTCAGGGTGGCCTATATTATTGATGGCCTCAGGGACCTTGGAGCTTTTCCCTAACCTGTAGGGTTGTGGTCAATGGATTGGCCACACTTTCCTTGGAGAGGGCAGGCACAATCTTTCGCTGTTTTGTCCAGAGGCCCTAGCCTGGATGTTGTGTGGGTCCAGGTTGTGGGCACAGAAGTCTGAATACACAAACTCAGCTTATGAGTGGCGCCTAGGGTATGGCAGGCCGGATGTACAGCCTGAGAGGGAGCTCCTGGGCCTCTGAAACAAGGGCGAGTGGGAGGCGTTCCTTCAGGCTTTTGTCTCTGGATGTTGTGTCCGGGATAGCCGTGGATTGGAGCGGTGGCCTCAGGTACTGTGGACGAATATCCCTCTCTGGGGATTTGTCCCAGGTCCCAAGAGTTTGGGGTCATTTTGTGGGAAGGGTGGAGTCGTGTTGTCTGGCTCATGGGTCTTTCCAAGAAAGGGATTCCAGAGCAGAGCTCCAGGTACGGGCGGGGCGACTGGAAAATTCAAACCGTGGTGAGGATTGGGTGCATAGGGGCTTGGCAAGCCCCATATGTGGGCTCTTGGTCCAGGCCCTGACAGGCCTTTCTTTGACATGGGGCTCATGCTGAGGGTCACAGTGTGAATTTGTGCCCAAGCAGCACTCAAGTTTGGGCATGGCATCAGGGGCCATGAAGGTTTCTCCCACCCTGAAGGTGTGACTGCATGCCAAGAGCAAGCGTGACTGCCATGGGGAAGGAGGGGTTCTGTTTTGTGCTTGCTATACCCAGCTGTGTGGAGAATTGATATAATGTCTAGGTTCAGATATCTGAAAACCAAGGTTAGGATGAGGTGACGGCATAAGACCATGGCGTGTCCGAAGTGCTGGGTGTGCGGCCAGCTGTCTTCTTGTCTGTCTGGACTTCTGGCTTCAGGCTGTGTCAGGCAGAGCATGCGTGCCCAGAGCAGCCTATCCAGTTCGGGTACCGTCGAGGCCCGAGCAGGTTGATCCTCATCTGGGTTTTCTGGAGAGCCCCACAGGGAAACGTTTTTCTTCCGTTGGGCAGACACTGGGCTGGGTTTTGGTTCCGGAGTTCCTAGTCCGGAGGGCTTGTTTGCCAGGAGTGTGAGGAAGGAAGTCTGAAAACACAAGCTAGCGTGAGGTTTGGGACCGAGGGCACGGCAGGCCCACTCTGCAGAGGCTGAATCGAGATCTCCTGCACTGAGGTCATGTCAACTATGAGACGTGCCTCAGGCTAGAGTTCTTGTCCAGCATGGCCTCTTCCTGAAGGGTGTGGGGGCTTCATGAGTCCAGAAAGTTTTGCCTACGATGGGATTTGTGAACTGCTCCAATACTGAAGGTTACCTTCTGCACGACAGTCGAGTCCTATTGGATGGTACCAAGTGGCCCCATATGGAAAGACTCGAGAGCAGGTGTCTAAGCATGGATACCTGGGAACGCCACCTCATATTCACACTCTTTAGTCAGGACAAGGCAGGCTCAATCTGCGGGCTCCTGGGTGAGCTACCCAGAGGGGAGAGTTGAAATGGACTCTCCAGAAGATCAGTCCTACTGTGGCTTGGTGGCCTGGGAGACCTTGGAATGTGGAGGTGGCTCAGGGACTCTGCAGGATTCTCCAACATGAGGTGTTTGACACGGCTCCAACAAGGAAACTTCCCATGTGGAGACGAGAGGAGTTCTGTTCCGTGCCTCAGGAAAGCCCCATACCCTGTTCTTCGAACCAAAGCCTCTGAGGAGTGACACCTGGAAACCAAAGCAAGAGTTGAGACTACGGCCTAAAGGCCTGTCCGGCTCAACCTTCTATCTCTGTTGACATCTGTGTGCATGCATTCATGGATGTAGCTGCTCAGCTTGTGTCCGAATGCCCCTGTGAGTCCAGTGAGGCTCCCAGTAGTGGGATGTCCTCGGAGGCCTTGAGGTTTCTCATATTCTGGAGGTGTGTGGCCAAAGGAATGGACTCAGTTTGCCGTGAGAGAGCAGGCACGGTCCTGTGGTATGGCTCCAGAGGACCCAGCCTAGAGGCTGTGTTTGCCAGGGCTGTGGGGACAGATGTCTGAAAAAGCAAACTTGGCTCAGCTAGGGGCCAATGTAATGGCAGGCCTGATCTCTAGTCCGTGAGGGGAGATCCTCTGGAAATCAAAGTAGGGCAAGTGGGAGGCAGTCACTCAGGATTCTGTCTCTGGGTGTTGCGTTTACAGTGTCCGGTCAGGGTAGGGGTTGTCTCAGAGGCCGAGGAAGAGCCTTCCTCTCGGGGGATTGTCCAAGCTCCCAAGTGTTTGTGTTCATTCTGTGGGAATGAAGAGTACTGTTTTCTGCCACAGGGGACCCCCCAGGAGAGGGACTCTAGAGCACAGCATTGGGTTCCCTCAACTGGAATAACACCATCTAGTTAGTCCTGGGTGCCTATGGGCATGGCAGGCCACATATGCGGGCTCTTGGTCCAGTCACTGAGAGGCGTTACTTGAATAAGGTACTCACGCTGAGGGTCACAATGTGTGTTTGTGCCCAGGGCGGCCCTCACGCTTGGGCGTGGCCTCATGGGCCATACCGTTTTCTCCTACACTGAAGGTTTGACTCACTGCCGGCAGCAAGGTTTCTTGCCATGGGGAAGGAGGGGTTCTGACTTGTGCATCATGTTCCCCCCTGTGCAGGGATTGGAGATAAGGTCAAGGATCCGATGACTGAAAACCCAGGTTGGGAATGGATGGTGGCCTAAGGCAGTGGCGTGTCCAATGTGCTGGGTGTGCAGCCAGCTGTGTCGGTGTCTGTTGGAAGGTCTGGGCTCAGGCTATTTGCGACAGAGCATCACTGTTTAAGGTAGCTTATGCAATTGGGGTGTTGCCGAGGGCCAAGCAGTTTGATCCTCATTTGGGGTTTCTGGGCAGCGCCATAGACAAGGTTTTTCTCCTGGGAGGCAGGCACAGTGCTTCATTGTGGCCCCAGAATTCCCAGTAGGGAGGGTTTGTGGGCCAGGAGTGTGAGGACGGAAGTCTGAAAACACAAGCTAGTGTGAGGATTGGAGCCAAGGGCAGAGCAGGCCCACTCTGCAGAGGCTGAATCAAAATCTCCTGCATCTGAAGTCAGGCTGAGGATCAGACGTCGGCTGAGGCTGGAGTATGTGTCCATGATGGCACCTTCATGAAGTGGGGGCCTCATGAGGCCAAGGAAGTTTTCACACGCTGAGTTTGGAGGTTGCCCCAAACCACAAGGTTTCCTTCTGCGGGACATTCGAGTCCTGTTGCATGGCTCCAGGACATACCATATGGAAGGACTGGAGAGCAGGGTTCGAAGGATGGATCCCTGTACAGCATGCCTCGCATTCCCATTGGCTATTAGCGACAAGATATGTTTGATCTGCTGCCTCTGGAACACGCGACCCAGGGGGGGCTGAGTTGAAATGGCCTCTCCTGAGGATGCGTCATAATGTGCGTTTGGGTCCATGGAGACCTTGGAATGTGCTGGTTGTTCAATGGCCCTGCGGAACTCACCTACCTGAAGTGTTTGATACATCCCAGTAAGAAAGCTGCCCATGTGGAGATGAGAGAGGTTTGGTTTGGTGCCTCAGAAAAGCCCCATGTGCTGGTCTACGAAAACAGTCCTCTGAGAACGGAAACATGGAAACCAAAGCTAAGGTTCAGATTAGGGCCTGGGGGCCTCACCATTTCAACCTTCTGTCTCTGGGGACACTGTCTGAGAGTCTAATTGAAGATAGTTGCTCCGCTGGTGTCAGAGAGCCCCTCTTAGTCCAGGGTGGCCTATATTATTGATGGCCTCAGGGACCTTGGAGCTTTTCCCTAACCTGTAGGGTTGTGGTCAATGGATTGGGCACACTTTCCTTGGAGAGGGCAGGCACAATCTTTCGCTGTTTTGTCCAGAGGCCCTAGCCTGGATGTTGTGTGGGTCCAGGCTGTGGGCACAGAAGTCTGAATACACAAACTCAGCTTATGAGTGGCGCCTAGGGTATGGCCGGCCGGATGTACAGCCCGAGAGGGAGCTCCTGGGCCTCTGAAACAAGGGCGAGTGGGAGGCGTTCCTTCAGGCTTTTGTCTTTGGATGTTGTGTCCTGGATAGCCGTGGATTGGAGCGGTGGCCTCAGGTACTGTGGACGAGTATCCCTCTCTGGGGATTTGTCCCAGGTCCCAAGAGTTTGGGGTCATTTTGTGGGAAGGGTGGAGTCGTGTTGTCTGGCTCATGGGTCTCTCCAAGAAAGGGATTCCAGAGCAGAGCTCCAGGTACGGGCGGGGCGACTGGAAAATTCAAACCTTGGTGAGGATTGGGTGCATAGGGGCTTGGCAAACCCCATATGTGGGCTCTTGGTCCAGGCCCTGACAGGCCTTTCTTTGACATGGGGCTCATGCTGAGGGTCACAGTGTGAATTTGTGCCCAAGCAGCACTCAAGTTTGGGCATGGCATCAGGGGCCATGAAGGTTTCTCCCACCCTGAAGGTGTGACTGCATGCCAAGAGCAAGCGTGACTGCCATGGGGAAGGAGGGGTTCTGTTTTGTGCTTGCTATACCCAGCTGTGTGGAGAATTGATATAATGTCTAGGTTCAGATATCTGAAAACCAAGGTTAGGATGAGGTGACGGCATAAGACCATGGCGTGTCCGAAGTGCTGGGTGTGCGGCCAGCTGTCTTCTTGTCTGTCTGGACATCTGGCTTCAGGCTGTGTCAGGCAGAGCATGCGTGCCCAGAGCAGCCTATCCAGTTCGAGTACCGTCGAGGCCCGAGCAGGTTGATCCTCATCTGGGTTTTCTGGAGAGCCCCACAGGGAAACGTTTTTCTTCCGTTGGGCAGACACTGGGCTGGGTTTTGGTTCCGGAGTTCCTAGTCCGGAGGGCTTGTTTGCCAGGAGTGTGAGGAAGGAAGTCTGAAAACACAAGCTAGCGTGAGGTTTGGGACCGAGGGCACGGCAGGCCCACTCTGCAGAGGCTGAATCGAGATCTCCTGCACTGAGGTCATGTCAACTATGAGACGTGCCTCAGGCTAGAGTTCTTGTCCAGCATGGCCTCTTCCTGAAGGGTGTGGGGGCTTCATGAGTCCAGAAAGTTTTGCCTACGATGGGATTTGTGCACTGCTCCAAAACTGAAGGTTACCTTCTGCACGACAGTCGAGTCCTATTGGATGGTACCAAGTGGCCCCATATGGAAAGACTCGAGAGCAGGTGTCTAAGCATGGATACCTGGGAACGCCACCTCATATTCCCACTCTTTAGTCAGGACAAGGCAGGCTCAATCTGCGGGCTCCTGGGTGAGCTACCCAGAGGGGAGAGTTGAAATGGACTCTCCAGAAGATCAGTCCTACTGTGGCTTGGTGGCCTGGGAGACCTTGGAATGTGGAGGTGGCTCAGGGACTCTGCAGGATTCTCCAACATGAGGTGTTTGACACGGCTCCAACAAGGAAACTTCCCATGTGGAGACGAGAGGAGTTCTGTTCCGTGCCTCAGGAAAGCCCCATACCCTGTTCTTCGAACCAAAGCCTCTGAGGAGTGACACCTGGAAACCAAAGCAAGAGTTGAGACTACGGCCTAAAGGCCTGTCCGGCTCAACCTTCTATCTCTGTTGACATCTGTGTGCATGCATTCATGGATGTAGCTGCTCAGCTTGTGTCCGAATGCCCCTGTGAGTCCAGTGAGGCTCCCAGTAGTGGGATGTCCTCGGAGGCCTTGAGGTTTCTCATATTCTGGAGGTGTGTGGCCAAAGGAATGGACTCAGTTTGCCGTGAGAGAGCAGGCACGGTCCTGTGGTATGGCTCCAGAGGACCCAGCCTAGAGGCTGTGTTTGCCAGGGCTGTGGGGACAGATGTCTGAAAAAGCAAACTTGGCTCAGCTAGGGGCCAATGTAATGGCAGGCCTGATCTCTAGTCCGTGAGGGGAGATCCTCTGGAAATCAAAGTAGGGCAAGTGGGAGGCAGTCACTCAGGATTTTGTCTCTGGGTGTTGCGTTTACAGTGTCCGGTCAGGGTAGGGGTTGTCTCAGAGGCCGAGGAAGAGCCTTCCTCTCGGGGGATTGTCCAAGCTCCCAAGTGTTTGTGTTCATTCTGTGGGAATGAAGAGTACTGTTTTCTGCCACAGGGGACCCCCCAGGAGAGGGACTCTAGAGCACAGCATTGGGTTCCCACAACTGGAATAACACCATCTAGTTAGTCCTGGGTGCCTATGGGCATGGCAGGCCACATATGCGGGCTCTTGGTCCAGTCACTGAGAGGCGTTACTTGAATAAGGTACTCACGCTGAGGGTCACAATGTGTGTTTGTGCCCAGGGCGGCCCTCACGCTTGGGCGTGGCCTCATGGGCCATACCGTTTTCTCCTACACTGAAGGTTTGACTCACTGCCGGCAGCAAGGTTTCTTGCCATGGGGAAGGAGGGGTTCTGACTTGTGCATCATGTTCCCCCCTGTGCAGGGATTGGAGATAAGGTCAAGGATCCGATGACTGAAAACCCAGGTTGGGAATGGATGGTGGCCTAAGGCAGTGGCGTGTCCAATGTGCTGGGTGTGCAGCCAGCTGTGTCGGTGTCTGTTGGAAGGTCTGGGCTCAGGCTATTTGCGACAGAGCATCACTGTTTAAGGTAGCTTATGCAATTGGGGTGTTGCCGAGGGCCAAGCAGTTTGATCCTCATTTGGGGTTTCTGGGCAGCGCCATAGACAAGGTTTTTCTCCTGGGAGGCAGGCACAGTGCTTCATTGTGGCCCCAGAATTCCCAGTAGGGAGGGTTTGTGGGCCAGGAGTGTGAGGACGGAAGTCTGAAAACACAAGCTAGTGTGAGGATTGGAGCCAAGGGCAGAGCAGGCCCACTCTGCAGAGGCTGAATCAAAATCTCCTGCATCTGAAGTCAGGCTGAGGATCAGACGTCGGCTGAGGCTGGAGTATGTGTCCATGATGGCACCTTCATGAAGTGGGGGCCTCATGAGGCCAAGGAAGTTTTCACACGCTGAGTTTGGAGGTTGCCCCAAACCACAAGGTTTCCTTCTGCGGGACATTCGAGTCCTGTTGCATGGCTCCAGGACATACCATATGGAAGGACTGGAGAGCAGGGTTCGAAGGATGGATCCCTGTACAGCATGCCTCGCATTCCCATTGGCTATTAGCGACAAGATATGTTTGATCTGCTGCCTCTGGAACACGCGACCCAGGGGGGGCTGAGTTGAAATGGCCTCTCCTGAGGATGCGTCATAATGTGCGTTTGGGTCCATGGAGACCTTGGAATGTGCTGGTTGTTCAATGGCCCTGCGGAACTCACCTACCTGAAGTGTTTGATACATCCCAGTAAGAAAGCTGCCCATGTGGAGATGAGAGAGGTTTGGTTTGGTGCCTCAGAAAAGCCCCATGTGCTGGTCTACGAAAACAGTCCTCTGAGAACGGAAACATGGAAACCAAAGCTAAGGTTCAGATTAGGGCCTGGGGGCCTCACCATTTCAACCTTCTGTCTCTGGGGACACTGTCTGAGAGTCTAATTGAAGATAGTTGCTCCGCTGGTGTCAGAGAGCCCCTCTTAGTCCAGGGTGGCCTATATTATTGATGGCCTCAGGGACCTTGGAGCTTTTCCCTAACCTGTAGGGTTGTGGTCAATGGATTGGCCACACTTTCCTTGGAGAGGGCAGGCACAATCTTTCGCTGTTTTGTCCAGAGGCCCTAGCCTGGATGTTGTGTGGGTCCAGGTTGTGGGCACAGAAGTCTGAATACACAAACTCAGCTTATGAGTGGCGCCTAGGGTATGGCAGGCCGGATGTACAGCCTGAGAGGGAGCTCCTGGGCCTCTGAAACAAGGGCGAGTGGGAGGCGTTCCTTCAGGCTTTTGTCTCTGGATGTTGTGTCCGGGATAGCCGTGGATTGGAGCGGTGGCCTCAGGTACTGTGGACGAATATCCCTCTCTGGGGATTTGTCCCAGGTCCCAAGAGTTTGGGGTCATTTTGTGGGAAGGGTGGAGTCGTGTTGTCTGGCTCATGGGTCTTTCCAAGAAAGGGATTCCAGAGCAGAGCTCCAGGTACGGGCGGGGCGACTGGAAAATTCAAACCGTGGTGAGGATTGGGTGCATAGGGGCTTGGCAAGCCCCATATGTGGGCTCTTGGTCCAGGCCCTGACAGGCCTTTCTTTGACATGGGGCTCATGCTGAGGGTCACAGTGTGAATTTGTGCCCAAGCAGCACTCAAGTTTGGGCATGGCATCAGGGGCCATGAAGGTTTCTCCCACCCTGAAGGTGTGACTGCATGCCAAGAGCAAGCGTGACTGCCATGGGGAAGGAGGGGTTCTGTTTTGTGCTTGCTATACCCAGCTGTGTGGAGAATTGATATAATGTCTAGGTTCAGATATCTGAAAACCAAGGTTAGGATGAGGTGACGGCATAAGACCATGGCGTGTCCGAAGTGCTGGGTGTGCGGCCAGCTGTCTTCTTGTCTGTCTGGACTTCTGGCTTCAGGCTGTGTCAGGCAGAGCATGCGTGCCCAGAGCAGCCTATCCAGTTCGGGTACCGTCGAGGCCCGAGCAGGTTGATCCTCATCTGGGTTTTCTGGAGAGCCCCACAGGGAAACGTTTTTCTTCCGTTGGGCAGACACTGGGCTGGGTTTTGGTTCCGGAGTTCCTAGTCCGGAGGGCTTGTTTGCCAGGAGTGTGAGGAAGGAAGTCTGAAAACACAAGCTAGCGTGAGGTTTGGGACCGAGGGCACGGCAGGCCCACTCTGCAGAGGCTGAATCGAGATCTCCTGCACTGAGGTCATGTCAACTATGAGACGTGCCTCAGGCTAGAGTTCTTGTCCAGCATGGCCTCTTCCTGAAGGGTGTGGGGGCTTCATGAGTCCAGAAAGTTTTGCCTACGATGGGATTTGTGAACTGCTCCAATACTGAAGGTTACCTTCTGCACGACAGTCGAGTCCTATTGGATGGTACCAAGTGGCCCCATATGGAAAGACTCGAGAGCAGGTGTCTAAGCATGGATACCTGGGAACGCCACCTCATATTCACACTCTTTAGTCAGGACAAGGCAGGCTCAATCTGCGGGCTCCTGGGTGAGCTACCCAGAGGGGAGAGTTGAAATGGACTCTCCAGAAGATCAGTCCTACTGTGGCTTGGTGGCCTGGGAGACCTTGGAATGTGGAGGTGGCTCAGGGACTCTGCAGGATTCTCCAACATGAGGTGTTTGACACGGCTCCAACAAGGAAACTTCCCATGTGGAGACGAGAGGAGTTCTGTTCCGTGCCTCAGGAAAGCCCCATACCCTGTTCTTCGAACCAAAGCCTCTGAGGAGTGACACCTGGAAACCAAAGCAAGAGTTGAGACTACGGCCTAAAGGCCTGTCCGGCTCAACCTTCTATCTCTGTTGACATCTGTGTGCATGCATTCATGGATGTAGCTGCTCAGCTTGTGTCCGAATGCCCCTGTGAGTCCAGTGAGGCTCCCAGTAGTGGGATGTCCTCGGAGGCCTTGAGGTTTCTCATATTCTGGAGGTGTGTGGCCAAAGGAATGGACTCAGTTTGCCGTGAGAGAGCAGGCACGGTCCTGTGGTATGGCTCCAGAGGACCCAGCCTAGAGGCTGTGTTTGCCAGGGCTGTGGGGACAGATGTCTGAAAAAGCAAACTTGGCTCAGCTAGGGGCCAATGTAATGGCAGGCCTGATCTCTAGTCCGTGAGGGGAGATCCTCTGGAAATCAAAGTAGGGCAAGTGGGAGGCAGTCACTCAGGATTCTGTCTCTGGGTGTTGCGTTTACAGTGTCCGGTCAGGGTAGGGGTTGTCTCAGAGGCCGAGGAAGAGCCTTCCTCTCGGGGGATTGTCCAAGCTCCCAAGTGTTTGTGTTCATTCTGTGGGAATGAAGAGTACTGTTTTCTGCCACAGGGGACCCCCCAGGAGAGGGACTCTAGAGCACAGCATTGGGTTCCCTCAACTGGAATAACACCATCTAGTTAGTCCTGGGTGCCTATGGGCATGGCAGGCCACATATGCGGGCTCTTGGTCCAGTCACTGAGAGGCGTTACTTGAATAAGGTACTCACGCTGAGGGTCACAATGTGTGTTTGTGCCCAGGGCGGCCCTCACGCTTGGGCGTGGCCTCATGGGCCATACCGTTTTCTCCTACACTGAAGGTTTGACTCACTGCCGGCAGCAAGGTTTCTTGCCATGGGGAAGGAGGGGTTCTGACTTGTGCATCATGTTCCCCCCTGTGCAGGGATTGGAGATAAGGTCAAGGATCCGATGACTGAAAACCCAGGTTGGGAATGGATGGTGGCCTAAGGCAGTGGCGTGTCCAATGTGCTGGGTGTGCAGCCAGCTGTGTCGGTGTCTGTTGGAAGGTCTGGGCTCAGGCTATTTGCGACAGAGCATCACTGTTTAAGGTAGCCTATGCAATTGGGGTGTTGCCGAGGGCCAAGCAGTTTGATCCTCATTTGTGGTTTCTGGGCAGCGCCATAGACAATGTTTTTCTCCTGGGAGGCAGGCACAGTGCTTCATTGTGGCCCCAGAATTCCCAGTAGGGAGGGTTTGTGGGCCAGGAGTGTGAGGACGGAAGTCTGAAAACACAAGCTAGTGTGAGGATTGGAGCCAAGGGCAGAGCAGGCCCACTCTGCAGAGGCTGAATCAAAATCTCCTGCATCTGAAGTCAGGCTGAGGATCAGACGTCGGCTGAGGCTGGAGTATGTGTCCATGATGGCACCTTCATGAAGTGGGGGCCTCATGAGGCCTAGGAAGTTTTCCCACGCTGAGTTTAGAGGTTGCCCCAAACCACAAGGTTTCCTTCTGCGGGACATTCGAGTCCTGTTGCATGGCTCCAGGACATACCATATGGAAGGACTGGAGAGCAGGGTTCGAAGGATGGATCCCTGTACAGCATGCCTCGCATTCCCATTGGCTATTAGCGACAAGATATGTTTGATCTGCTGCCTCTGGAACACGCGACCCAGGGGGCTGAGTTGAAATGGCCTCTCCTGAGGATGCGTCATAATGTGCGTTTGGGTCCATGGAGACCTTGGAATGTGCTGGTTGTTCAGTGGCCCTGCGGAACTCTCCTACCTGAAGTGTTTGTTACATCCCAGTAAGAAAGCTGCCCATGTGGAGATGAGAGAGGTTTGGTTTGGTGCCTCAGAAAAGCCCCATGTGCTGGTCTACGAAAACAGTCCTCTGAGAAGGGAAACATGGAAACCAAAGCTAAGGTTCAGATTAGGGCCTGGGGGCCTGTCCATTTCAACCTTCTGTCTCTGGGGACACTGTCTGAGAGCCTAAGTGGAGATAGTTGCTCCGCTGGTGTCAGAGAGCCCCTCTTAGTCCAGAGTGGCCTATATTATTGATGGCCTCAGGGACCTTGGAGCTTTTCCCTAACCTGTAGGGTTGTGGTCAATGGATTGGGCACACTTTCCTTGGAGAGGGCAGGCACAATCTTTCGCTGTTTGGTCCAGAGGCCCTAGCCTGGATTTGTGTGGGTCCAGGCTGTGGGCACAGAAGTCTGAATACACAAACTAAGCTTATGAGTGGCGCCTAGGGTATTGCCGGCCGGATGTACAGCCCGAGAGGGAGCTCCTGGGCCTCTGAAACAAGAGCGAGTGGGAGGCGTTCCTTCAGGCTTTTGTCTCTGGATGTTGTGTCCGGGATAGCCGTGGATTGGAGCGGTGGCCTCAGGTACTGTGGACGAGTATCCCTCTCTGGGGATTTGTCCCAGCTCCCAAGAGTTTGGGGTCATTTTGTGGGAAGGGTGGAGTCGTGTTGTCTGGCTCATGGGTCTCTCCAAGAAAGGGATTCCAGAGCAGAGCTCCAGGTACGGGCGGGGCGACTGGAAAATTCAAACCGTGGTGAGGATTGGGTGCATAGGGGCTTGGCAAGCCCCATATGTGGGCTCTTGGTCCAGGCCCTGACAGGCCTTTCTTTGACATGGGGCTCATGCTGAGGGTCACAGTGTGAATTTGTGCCCAAGCAGCACTCAAGTTTGGGCGTGGCATCAGGGGCCATGAAGGTTTCTCCCACCCTGAACGTGTGACTCCATGCCAAGAGCAAGCTTGACAGCCATGGGGAAGGAGGAGTTCTGTTTTGTGCTTGCTATACCCAGCTGTGTGGAGAATTGATATAATGTCTTCGTTCAGATATCTGAAAACCAAGGTTAGGATGAGGTGACGGCATAAGACCATGGCGTGTCCGAAGTGCTGGGTGTGCGGCCAGCTGTCTCCTTGTCTGTCTGGACGTCTGGCTTCAGGCTGTGTCAGGAGAGCATGAGTGCCCAGAGCAGCCTATCCAGTTCGGGTACCGTTGAGGCCCGAGCAGGTTGATCCTCATCTGGGTTTTCTGGAGAGCCCCATAAGGAAACGTTTTTCTTCCGTTGGGCAGACACTGGGCTGGGTTTTGGTTCCGGAGTTCCTAGTCCGGAGGGCTTGTTTGCCAGGAGTGTGAGGAATGAAGTCTAAAAACACAAGCTAGCGTGAGGTTTGGGACCGAGGGCACGGCAGGCCCACTCTGCAGAGGCTGAATCGAGATCTCCTGCACTGAGGTCATGTCAACTATGAGACGTGCCTCAGGCTAGAGTTCTTGTCCAGCATGGCCTCTTCCTGAAGGGTGTGGGGGCTTCATGAGGCCAGAAAGTTTTGCCTACGATGGGATTTGTGAACTGCTCCAAAACTGAAGGTTACCTTCTGCATGACAGTCGAGTCCTATTGGATGGTTCCAAGAGGCCCCATATGGAAAGACTCGAGAGCAGGTGTCTAAGCATGGATGCCTGGGAACGCCACCTCATATTCCCACTCTTTAGTCAGGACAAGGCAGGCTCAATCTGCGGGCTCCTGGGTGAGCTACCCAGAGGGGAGAGTTGAAATGGACTCTCCTGAAGATGAGTCCTACTGTGGCTTGGTGGCCTGGGAGACCTTGGAATGTGGAGGTGGCTCAGGGACTCTGCAGGATTCTCCAACATGAGGTGTTTGACACGGCTCCAACAAGGAAACTTCCCATGTGGAGACGAGAGGAGTTCTGTTCCGTGCCTCAGGAAAGCCCCATACCCTGTTCTTCGAACCAAAGCCTCTGAGGAGTGACACCTGGAAACCAAAGCAAGAGTTGAGACTACGGCCTAAAGGCCTGTCCGGCTCAACCTTCTATCTCTGTTGACATCTGTGTGCATGCATTCATGGATGTAGCTGCTCAGCTTGTGTCCGAATGCCCCTGTGAGTCCAGTGAGGCTCCCAGTAGTGGGATGTCCTCGGAGGCCTTGAGGTTTCTCATATTCTGGAGGTGTGTGGCCAAAGGAATGGACACAGTTTCCCAGGAGAGAGCAGGCAGGGTCCTGTGGTATGGCTCCAGAGGACCCAGCCTAGAGGCTGTGTTTGCCAGGGCTGTGGGGACAGATGTCTGAAAAAGCAAACTTGGCTCAGCTAGGGGCCAATGTAATGGCAGGCCTGATCTCTAGTCCGTGAGGGGAGATCCTCTGGAAATCAAAGTAGGGCAAGTGGGAGGCAGTCACTCAGGATTTTGTCTCTGGGTGTTGCGTTTACAGTGTCCGGGCAGGGTAGGGGTTGTCTCAGAGGCCGTGGAAGAGCCTTCCTCTCGGGGGATTGTCCAAGCTCCCAAGTGTTTGTGTTCATTCTGTGGGAATGAAGAGTACTGTTTTCTGCCACAGGGGACCCCCCAGGAGAGGGACTCTAGAGCACAGCAGTGGGTTCCCTCAACTGGAATAAACACCATCTAGTTATTCCTGGGTGCCTATGGGCATGGCAAGCCACATATGCGGGCTCTTGGTCCAGTCACTGAGAGGCGTTACTTGAATAAGTTACTCACACTGAGGGTCACAATGTGTGTTTGTGCCCAAGGCGGCCCTCACGCTTGGGCGCGGCCTCATGTGCCATGCCGTTTTCTCCTACACTGAAGGTTTGACTCACTGCCAGCAGCAAGGTTTCTTGCCAGGGGGAAGGAGGGGTTCTGACTTGTGCATCACGTTCCCCCTTGTGCAGGGATTGGAGATAAGGTCAAGGATCCGATGACTGAAAACCCAGGTTGGGAATGGATGGTGGCCTAAGGCAGTGGCGGGTCCAATGTGCTGGGTGTGCAGCCAGCTGTGTCGGTGTCTGTTGGAAGGTCTGGGCTCAGGCTATTTGCGACAGAGCATCACTGTTTAAGGTAGCCCATGCAATTGGTGTGTTGCCGAGGGCCAAGCAGTTTGATCCTCATTTGTGGTTTCTGGGCAGCGCCATAGACAATGTTTTTCTCTTGGGAGGCAGGCACAGTGCTTCATTGTGGCCCCAGAATTCCCAGTAGGGAGGGTTTGTGGGCCAGGAGTGTGAGGACGGAAGTCTGAAAACACAAGCTAGTGTGAGGATTGGAGCCAAGGGCAGAGCAGGCCCACTCTGCAGAGGCTGAATCAAAATCTCCTGCATCTGAAGTCAGGCTGAGGATCAGACGTCGGCTGAGGCTGGAGTATGTGTCCATGATGGCACCTTCATGAAGTGGGGGCCTCATGAGGCCAAGGAAGTTTTCCCACGCTGAGTTTGGAGGTTGCCCCAAACCACAAGGTTTCCTTCTGCGGGACATTCGAGTCCTGTTGCATGGCTCCAGGACATACCATATGGAAGGACTGGAGAGCAGGGTTCGAAGGATGGATCCCTGTACAGCATGCCTCGCATTCCCATTGGCTATTAGCGACAAGATATGTTTGATCTGCTGCCTCTGGAACACGCGACCCAGGGGGCTGAGTTGAAATGGCCTCTCCTGAGGATGCGTCATAATGTGCGTTTGGGTCCATGGAGACCTTGGAATGTGCTGGTTGTTCAGTGGCCCTGCGGAACTCTCCTACCTGAAGTGTTTGATACATCCCAGTAAGAAAGCTGCCTATGTGGAGATGAGAGAGGTTTGGTTTGGTGCCGCAGAAAAGCCCCATGTGCTGGTCTACGAAAACAGTCCTCTGAGAAGGGAAACATGGAAACCAAAGCTAAGGTTCAGATTAGGGCCTGGGGGCCTGTCCATTTCAACCTTCTGTCTCTGGGGACACTGTCTGAGAGTCTAAGTGGAGATAGTTGCTCCGCTGGTGTCAGAGAGCCCCTCTTAGTCCAGGGTGGCCTATACTATTGATGGCCTCAGCGACTTTGGAGCTTTTCCCTAACCTGTAGGGTTGTGGTCAATGGATTAGGCACACTTTCCTTGGAGAGGGCAGGCACAATCTTTCGCTGTTTGGTCCAGAGGCCCTAGCCTGGATGTTGTGTGGGTCCAGGCTGTGGGCACAGAAGTCTGAATACACAAACTCAGCTTATGAGTGGCGCCTAGGGTATGGCCGGCCGGATGTACAGCCCGAGAAGGAGCTCCTGGGCCTATGAAAGAAGGGCGAGTGGGAGGCGTTCCTTCAGGCTTTTGTCTCTGGATGTTGTGTCCGGGATAGCCGTGGATTGGAGCGGTGGCCTCAGGTACTGTGGACGAGTATCCCTCTCTGGGGATTTGTCCCAGCTCCCAAGAGTTTGGGGTCATTTTGTGGGAAGGGTGGAGTCGTGTTGTCTGGCTCATGGGTCTCTCCAAGGAAGGGATTCCAGAGCAGAGCTCCAGGTACGGGCGGGGCGACTGGAAAATTCAAACCGTGGTGAGGATTGGGTGCATAGGGGCTTGGCAAGCCCCATATGTGGGCTCTTGGTCCAGGCCCTGACAGGCCTTTCTTTGACATGGGGCTCATGCTGAGGGTCACAGTGTGAATTTGTGCCCAAGCAGCACTCAAGTTTGGGCGTGGCATCAGGGGCCATGAAGGTTTCTCCCACCCTGAAGGTGTGACTGCATGCCAAGAGCAAGCGTGACTGCCATGGGGAAGGAGGAGTTCTGTTTTGTGCTTGCTATACCCAGCTGTGTGGAGAATTGATATAATGTCTAGGTTCAGATATCTGAAAACCAAGGTTAGGATGAGGTGACGGCATAAGACCATGGCGTGTCCGAAGTGCTGGGTGTGCGGCCAGCTGTCTCCTTGTCTGTCTGGACGTCTGGCTTCAGGCTGTGTCAGGAGAGCATGAGTGCCCAGAGCAGCCTATCCAGTTCGGGTACCGTCGAGGCCCGAGCAGGTTGATCCTCATCTGGGTTTTCTGGAGAGCCCCATAGGGAAACGTTTTTCTTCCGTTGGGCAGACACTGGGCTGGGTTTTGGTTCCGGAATTCCTAGTCCGGAGGGCTTGTTTGCCAGGAGTGTGAGGAAGGAAGTCTAAAAACACAAGCTAGCGTGAGGTTTGGGACCGAGGGCACGGCAGGCCCACTCTGCAGAGGCTGAATCGAGATCTCCTGCACTGAGGTCATGTCAACTATGAGACGTGCCTCAGGCTAGAGTTCTTGTCCAGCATGGCCTCTTCCTGAAGGGTGTGGGGGCTTCATGAGGCCAGAAAGTTTTGCCTACGATGGGATTTGTGAACTGCTCCAAAACTGAAGGTTACCTTCTGCACGACAGTCGAGTCCTATTGGATGGTTCCAAGAGGCCCCATATGGAAAGACTCGAGAGCAGGTGTCTAAGCATGGATGCCTGGGAACGCCACCTCATATTCCCACTCTTTAGTCAGGACAAGGCAGGCTCAATCTGCGGGCTCCTGGGTGAGCTACCCAGAGGGGAGAGTTGAAATGGACTCTCCTGAAGATGAGTCCTACTGTGGCTTGGTGGCCTGGGAGACCTTGGAATGTGGAGGTGGCTCAGGGACTCTGCAGGATTCTCCAACATGAGGTGTTTGACACGGCTCCAACAAGGAAACTTCCCATGTGGAGACGAGAGGAGTTCTGTTCCGTGCCTCAGGAAAGCCCCATACCCTGTTCTTCGAACCAAAGCCTCTGAGGAGTGACACCTGGAAACCAAAGCAAGAGTTGAGACTACGGCCTAAAGGCCTGTCCGGCTCAACCTTCTATCTCTGTTGACATCTGTGTGCATGCATTCATGGATGTAGCTGCTCAGCTTGTGTCCGAATGCCCCTGTGAGTCCAGTGAGGCTCCCAGTAGTGGGATGTCCTCGGAGGCCTTGAGGTTTCTCATATTCTGGAGGTGTGTGGCCAAAGGAATGGACACAGTTTGCCAGGAGAGAGCAGGCACGGTCCTGTGGTATGGCTCCAGAGGACCCAGCCTAGAGGCTGTGTTTGCCAGGGCTGTGGGGACAGATGTCTGAAAAAGCAAACTTGGCTCAGCTAGGGGCCAATGTAATGGCAGGCCTGATCTCTAGTCCGTGAGGGGAGATCCTCTGGAAATCAAAGTAGGGCAAGTGGGAGGCAGTCACTCAGGATTTTGTCTCTGGGTGTTGCGTTTACAGTGTCCGGGCAGGGTAGGGGTTGTCTCAGAGGCCGTGGAAGAGCCTTCCTCTCGGGGGATTGTCCAAGCTCCCAAGTGTTTGTGTTCATTCTGTGGGAATGAAGAGTACTGTTTTCTGCCACAGGGGACCCCCCAGGAGAGGGACTCTAGAGCACAGCAGTGGGTTCCCTCAACTGGAATAAACACCATCTAGTTATTCCTGGGTGCCTATGGGCATGGCAAGCCACATATGCGGGCTCTTGGTCCAGTCACTGAGAGGCGTTACTTGAATAAGGTACTCACACTGAGGGTCACAATGTGTGTTTGTGCCCAAGGCGGCCCTCACGCTTGGGCGCGGCCTCATGTGCCATGCCGTTTTCTCCTACACTGAAGGTTTGACTCACTGCCAGCAGCAAGGTTTCTTGCCAGGGGGAAGGAGGGGTTCTGACTTGTGCATCAGGTTCCCCCCTGTGCAGGGATTGGAGATAAGGTCAAGGATCCGATGACTGAAAACCCAGGTTGGGAATGGATGGTGGCCTAAGGCAGTGGCGGGTCCAATGTGCTGGGTGTGCAGCCAGCTGTGTCGGTGTCTGTTGGAAGGTCTGGGCTCAGGCTATTTGCGACAGAGCATCACTGTTTAAGGTAGCCCATGCAATTGGTGTGTTGCCGAGGGCCAAGCAGTTTGATCCTCATTTGTGGTTTCTGGGCAGCGCCATAGACAATGTTTTTCTCCTGGGAGGCAGGCACAGTGCTTCATTGTGGCCCCAGAATTCCCAGTAGGGAGGGTTTGTGGGCCAGGAGTGTGAGGACGGAAGTCTGAAAACACAAGCTAGTGTGAGGATTGGAGCCAAGGGCAGAGCAGGCCCACTCTGCAGAGGCTGAATCAAAATCTCCTGCATCTGAAGTCAGGCTGAGGATCAGACGTCGGCTGAGGCTGGAGTATGTGTCCATGATGGCACCTTCATGAAGTGGGGGCCTCATGAGGCCAAGGAAGTTTTCACACGCTGAGTTTGGAGGTTGCCCCAAACCACAAGGTTTCCTTCTGCGGGACATTCGAGTCCTGTTGCATGGCTCCAGGACATACCATATGGAAGGACTGGAGAGCAGGGTTCGAAGGATGGATCCCTGTACAGCATGCCTCGCATTCCCATTGGCTATTAGCGACAAGATATGTTTGATCTGCTGCCTCTGGAACACGCGACCCAGGGGGCTGAGTTGAAATGGCCTCTCCTGAGGATGCGTCATAATGTGCGTTTGGGTCCATGGAGACCTTGGAATGTGCTGGTTGTTCAGTGGCCCTGCGGAACTCTCCTACCTGAAGTGTTTGATACATCCCAGTAAGAAAGCTGCCCATGTGGAGATGAGAGAGGTTTGGTTTGGTGCCTCAGAAAAGCCCCATGTGCTGGTCTACGAAAACAGTCCTCTGAGAAGGGAAACATGGAAACCAAAGCTAAGGTTCAGATTAGGGCCTGGGGGCCTGTCCATTTCAACCTTCTGTCTCTGGGGACACTGTCTGAGAGTCTAAGTGGAGATAGTTGCTCCGCTGGTGTCAGAGAGCCCCTCTTAGTCCAGAGTGGCCTATATTATTGATGGCCTCAGGGACCTTGGAGCTTTTCCCTAACCTGTAGGGTTGTGGTCAATGGATTGGGCACACTTTCCTTGGAGAGGGCAGGCACAATCTTTCGCTGTTTGGTCCAGAGGCCCTAGCCTGGATGTTGTGTGGGTCCAGGCTGTGGGCACAGAAGTCTGAATACACAAACTCAGCTTATGAGTGGCGCCTAGGGTATGGCCGGCCGGATGTACAGCCCGAGAAGGAGCTCCTGGGCCTCTGAAAGAAGGGCGAGTGGAGGGGTTCCTTCAGGATTTTGTCTCTGGATGTTGTGTCCGGGATAGCCGTGGATTGGAGCGTTGGCCTCAGGTAGTGTGGACGAGTATCCCTCTCTGGGGATTTGTCCCAGCTCCCAAGAGTTTGGGGTCATTTTGTGGGAAGGGTGGAGTCGTGTTGTCTGGCTCATGGGTCTCTCCAAGAAAGGGATTCCAGAGCAGAGCTCCAGGTACGGGCGGGGCGACTGGAAAATTCAAACCGTGGTGAGGATTGGGTGCATAGGGGCTTGGCAAGCCCCATATGTGGGCTCTTGGTCCAGGCCCTGACAGGCCTTTCTTTGACATGGGGCTCTTGCTGAGGGTCACAGTGTGAATTTGTGCCCAAGCAGCACTCAAGTTTGGGCGTGGCATCAGGGGCCATGAAGGTTTCTCCCACCCTGAAGGTGTGACTGCATGCCAAGAGCAAGCGTGACTGCCATGGGGAAGGAGGGGTTCTGTTTTGTGCTTGCTATACCCAGCTGTGTGGAGAATTGATATAATGTCTAGGTTCAGATATCTGAAAACCAAGGTTAGGATGAGGTGACGGCATAAGACCTTGGCGTGTCCGAAGTGCTGGGTGTGCGGCCAGCTGTCTCCTTGTCTGTCTGGACGTCTGGCTTCAGGCTGTGTCAGGCAGAGCATGCGTGCCCAGAGCAGCCTATCCAGTTCGGGTACCGTCGAGGCCCGAGCAGGTTGATCCTCATCTGGGTTTTCTGGAGAGCCCCACAGGGAAACGTTTTTCTTCCGTTGGGCAGACACTGGGCTGGGTTTTGGTTCCAGAGTTCCTAGTCCGGAGGGCTTGTTTGCCAGGAGTGTGAGGAATGAAGTCTAAAAACACAAGCTAGCGTGAGGTTTGGGACCGAGGGCACGGCAGGCCCACTCTGCAGAGGCTGAATCGAGATCTCCTGCACTGAGGTCATGTCAACTATGAGACGTGCCTCAGGCTAGAGTTCTTGTCCAGCATGGCCTCTTCCTGGAGTGTGTGGGGGCTTCATGAGGCCAGAAAGTTTTGCCTACGATGGGATTTGTGAACTGCTCCAAAACTGAAGGTTACCTTCTGCACGACAGTCGAGTCCTATTGGATGGTTCCAAGAGGCCCCATATGGAAAGACTCGAGAGCAGGTTTCTAAGCATGGATGCCTGGGAACGCCACCTCATATTCCCACTCTTTAGTCAGGACAAGGCAGGCTCAATCTGCGGGCTCCTGGGTGAGCTACCCAGAGGGGAGAGTTGAAATGGACTCTCCTGAAGATGAGTCCTACTGTGGCTTGGTGGCCTGGGAGACCTTGGAATGTGGAGGTGGCTCAGGGACTCTGCAGGATTCTCCAACATGAGGTGTTTGACACGGCTCCAACAAGGAAACTTCCCATGTGGAGACGAGAGGAGTTCTGTTCCGTGCCTCAGGAAAGCCCCATACCCTGTTCTTCGAACCAAAGACTCTGAGGAGTGACAACTGGAAACCAAAGCAAGAGTTGAGACTACGGCCTAAAGGCCTGTCCGGCTCAACCTTCTATCTCTGTTGACATCTGTGTGCATGCATTCATGGATGTAGCTGCTCAGCTTGTGTCCGAATGCCCCTGTGAGACCAGTGAGGCTCCCAGTAGTGGGATGTCCTCGGAGACCTTGAGGTTTCTCATATTCTGGAGGTGTGTGGCCAAAGGAATGGACACAGTTTGCCAGGAGAGAGCAGGCACGGTCCTGTGGTATTGCTCCAGAGGACCCAGCCTAGAGGCTGTGTTTGCCAGGGCTGTGGGGACAGATGTCTGAAAAAGCAAACTTGGCTCAGCTAGGGGCCAATGTAATGGCAGGCCTGATCTCCAGTCCGTGAGGGGAGATCCTCTGGAAATCAAAGTAGGGCAAGTGGGAGGCAGTCACTCAGGATTTTGTCTCTGGGTGTTGCGTTTACAGTGTCCGGTCAGGGTAGGGGTTGTCTCAGAGGCCGAGGAAGAGCCTTCCTCTCGGGGGATTGTCCAAGCTCCCAAGTGTTTGTGTTCATTCTGTGGGAATGAAGAGTACTGTTTTCTGCCACAGGGGACCCCCCAGGAGAGGGACTCTAGAGCACAGCAGTGGGTTCCCTCAACTGGAATACACACCATCTAGTTAGTCCTCGGTGCCTATGGGCATGGCAAGCCACATATGCGGGCTCTTGGTCCAGTCACTGAGAGGCGTTACTTGAATAAGGTACTCACGCTGAGGGTCACAATGTGTGTTTGTGCCCAAGGCGGCCCTCACGCTTGGGCGTGGCCTCATGGCCCATGCCGTTTTCTCCTACACCGAAGGTTTGACTCACTGCCAGCAGCAAGGTTTCTTGCCATGGGGAAGGAGGGGTTCTGACTTGTGCATCAGGTTCCCCCCTGTGCAGGGATAGGAGATAAGGTCTAGGTTCCGATGACTGAAAACCCAGGTTGGGAATGGATGGTGGCCTAAGGCAGTGGCGGGTCCAATGTGCTGGGTGTGCAGCCAGCTGTGTCGGTGTCTGTTGGAAGGTCTGGGCTCAGGCTATTTGCGACAGAGCATCACTGTTTAAGGTAGCCTATGCAATTGGGGTGTTGCCGAGGGCCAAGCAGTTTGATCCTCATTTGGGGTTTCTGGGCAGCGCCATAGACAATGTTTTTCTCCTGGGAGGCAGGCACAGTGCTTCATTGTGGCCCCAGAATTCCCAGTAGGAAGGTTTGTGGGCCAGGAGTGTGAGGACGGAAGTCTGAAAACACAAGCTAGTGTGAGGATTGGAGCCAAGGGCAGAGCAGGCCCACTCTGCAGAGTCTGAATCAAAATCTCCTGCATCTGAAGTCAGGCTGAGGATCAGACGTCGGCTGAGGCTGGAGTATGTGTCCATGATGGCACCTTCATGAAGTGGGGGCCTCATGAGGCCAAGGAAGTTTTCCCACGCTGAGTTTGGAGGTTGCCCCAAACCACAAGGTTTCCTTCTGCGGGACATTCGAGTCCTGTTGCATGGCTCCAGGACATACCATATGGAAGGACTGGAGAGCAGGGTTCGAAGGATGGATCCCTGTACAGCATGCCTCGCATTCCCATTGGCTATTAGCGACAAGATATGTTTGATCTGCTGCCTCTGGAACACGCGACCCAGGGGGCTGAGTTGAAATGGCCTCTCCTGAGGATGCGTCATAATGTGCGTTTGGGTCCATGGAGACCTTGGAATGTGCTGGTTGTTCAGTGGCCCTGCGGAACTCTCCTACATGAAGTGTTTGATACATCCCAGTAAGAAAGCTGCCCATGTGGAGATGAGAGAGTTTTGGTTTGGTGCCTCAGAAAAGCCCCATGTGCTGGTCTACGAAAACAGTCCTCTGAGAACGGAAATATGGAAACCAAAGCTAAGGTTCAGATTAGGGCCTGGGGGCCTGTCCATTTCAACCTTCTGTCTCTGGGGACACTGTCTGAGAGTCTAAGTGGAGATAGTTGCTCCGCTGGTGTCAGAGAGCCCCTCTTAGTCCAGGGTGGCCTATACTATTGATGGCCTCAGGGACCTTGGAGCTTTAACCTAACCTGTAGGGTTGTGGTCAATGGATTGGGCACTTTCCTTGGAGAGGGCAGGCACAATCTTTCGCTGTTTGGTCCAGAGGCCCTAGCCTGGATGTTGTGTGGGTCCAGGCTGTGGGCACAGAAGTCTGAATACACAAACTCAGCTTAGGAGTGGCGCCTAGGGTATGGCAGGCCGGATGTACAGCCCGAGACGGAGCTCCTGGGCCTCTGAAACAAGGGCGAGTGGGAGGTGTTCCTTCAGGCTTTTGTCTCTGGATGTTGTGTCCGGGATAGCCGTGGATTGGAGCGGTGGCCTCAGGTAGTGTGGACGAGTATCCCTCTCTGGGGATTTGTCCCAGCTCCCAAGAGTTTGGGGTCATTTTGTGGGAAGGGTGGAGTCGTGTTGTCTGGCTCATGGGTCTCTCCAAGAAAGGGATTCCAGAGCAGAGCTCCAGGTACGGGCGGGGCGACTGGAAAATTCAAACCGTGGTGAGGATTGGGTGCATAGGGGCTTGGCAAGCCCCATATGTGGGCTCTTGGTCCAGGCCCTGACAGGCCTTTCTTTGACATGGGGCTCATGCTGAGGGTCACAGTGTGAATTTGTGCCCAAGCAGCACTCAAGTTTGGGCGTGGCATCAGGGGCCATGAAGTTTTCTCCCACCCTGAAGGTGTGACTGCATGCCAAGAGCAAGCGTGACTGCCATGGGGAAGGAGGGGTTCTGTTTTGTGCTTGCTATACCCAGCTGTGTGGAGAATTGATATAATGTCTAGGTTCAGATATCTGAAAACCAAGGTTAGGATGAGGTGACGGCATAAGACCATGGCGTGTCCGAAGTGCTGGGTGTGCGGCCAGCTGTCTTCTTGTCTGTCTGGTCGTCTGGCTTCAGGCTGTGTCAGGCAGAGCATGCGTGCCCAGAGCAGCCTATCCAGTTCGGGTACCGTCGAGGCCCGAGCAGGTTGATCCTCATCTGGGTTTTCTGGAGAGCCCCACAGGGAAACGTTTTTCTTCCCTTGGGCAGACACTGGGCTGGGTTTTGGTTCCGGAGTTCCTAGTCCGGAGGGCTTGTTTGCCAGGAGTGTGAGGAAGGAAGTCTGAAAACACAAGCTAGCGTGAGGTTTGGGACCGAGGGCACGGCAGGCCCACTCTGCAGAGGCTGAATCGAGATCTCCTGCACTGAGGTCATGTCAACTATGAGACGTGCCTCAGGCTAGAGTTCTTGTCCAGCATGGCCTCTTCCTGAAGGGTGTGGGGGCTTCATGAGGCCAGAAAGTTTTGCCTACGATGGGATTTGTGAACTGCTCCAAAACTGAAGGTTACCTTCTGCACGACAGTCGAGTCCTATTGGATGGTACCAAGTGGCCCCATATGGAAAGACTCGAGAGCAGGTGTCTAAGCATGGATACCTGGGAACGCCACCTCATATTCACACTCTTTAGTCAGGACAAGGCAGGCTCAATCTGCGGGCTCCTGGGTGAGCTACCCAGAGGGGAGAGTTGAAATGGACTCTCCTGAAGATGAGTCCTACTGTGGCTTGGTGGCCTGGGAGACCTTGGAATGTGGAGGTGGCTCAGGGACTCTGCAGGATTCTCCAACATGAGGTGTTTGACACGGCTCCAACAAGGAAACTTCCCATGTGGAGACGAGAGGAGTTCTGTTCCGTGCCTCAGGAAAGCCCCATACCCTGTTCTTCGAACCAAAGCCTCTGAGGAGTGACACCTGGAAACCAAAGCAAGAGATGAGACTACGGCCTAAAGGCCTGTCCGGCTCAACCTTCTATCTCTGTTGACATCTGTGTGCATGCATTCATTGATGTAGCTGCTCAGCTTGTGTCCGAATGCCCCTGTGAGTCCAGTGAGGCTCCCAGTAGTGGGATGTCCTCGGAGGCCTTGAGGTTTCTCATATTCTGGAGGTGTGTGGCCAAAGGAATGGACACAGTTTCCCAGGAGAGAGCAGGCAGGGTCCTGTGGTATGGCTCCAGAGGACCCAGCCTAGAGGCTGTGTTTGCCAGGGCTGTGGGGACAGATGTCTGAAAAAGCAAACTTGGCTCAGCTAGGGGCCAATGTAATGGCAGGCCTGATCTCTAGTCCGTGAGGGGAGATCCTCTGGAAATCAAAGTAGGGCAAGTGGGAGGCAGTCACTCAGGATTTTGTCTCTGGGTGTTGCGTTTACAGTGTCCGGTCAGGGTAGGGGTTGTCTCAGAGGCCGAGGAAGAGCCTTCCTCTCGGGGGATTGTCCAAGCTCCCAAGTGTTTGTGTTCATTCTGTGGGAATGAAGAGTACTGTTTTCTGCCACAGGGGACCCCCCAGGAGAGGGACTCTAGAGCACAGCATTGGGTTCCCTCAACTGGAATAACACCATCTAGTTAGTCCTGGGTGCCTATGGGCATGGCAAGCCACATATGCGGGCTCTTGGTCCAGTCACTGAGAGGCGTTACTTGAATAAGGTACTCACGCTGAGGGTCACAATGTGTGTTTGTGCCCAGGGCGGCCCTCACGCTTGGGCGTGGCCTCATGGGCCATACCGTTTTCTCCTACACTGAAGGTTTGACTCACTGCCAGCAGCAAGGTTTCTTGCCAGGGGGAAGGAGGGGTTCTGACTTGTGCATCATGTTCCCCCCTGTGCAGGGATTGGAGATAAGGTCAAGGATCCGATGACTGAAAACCCAGGTTGGGAATGGATGGTGGCCTAAGGCAGTGGCGTGTCCAATGTGCTGGGTGTGCAGCCAGCTGTGTCGGTGTCTGTTGGAAGGTCTGGGCTCAGGCTATTTGCGACAGAGCATCACTGTTTAAGGTAGCCTATGCAATTGGGGTGTTGCCGAGGGCCAAGCAGTTTGATCCTCATTTGGGGTTTCTGGGCAGCGCCATAGACAAGGTTTTTCTCCTGGGAGGCAGGCACAGTGCTTCATTGTGGCCCCAGAATTCCCAGTAGGGAGGGTTTGTGGGCCAGGAGTGTGAGGACGGAAGTCTGAAAACACAAGCTAGTGTGAGGATTGGAGCCAAGGGCAGAGCAGGCCCACTCTGCAGAGGCTGAATCAAAATCTCCTGCATCTGAAGTCAGGCTGAGGATCAGACGTCGGCTGAGGCTGGAGTATGTGTCCATGATGGCACCTTCATGAAGTGGGGGCCTCATGAGGCCTAGGAAGTTTTCCCACGCTGAGTTTAGAGGTTGCCCCAAACCACAAGGTTTCCTTCTGCGGGACATTCGAGTCCTGTTGCATGGCTCCAGGACATACCATATGGAAGGACTGGAGAGCAGGGTTCGAAGGATGGATCCCTGTACAGCATGCCTCGCATTCCCATTGGCTATTAGCGACAAGATATGTTTGATCTGCTGCCTCTGGAACACGCGACCCAGGGGGCTGAGTTGAAATGGCCTCTCCTGAGGATGCGTCATAATGTGCGTTTGGGTCCATGGAGACCTTGGAATGTGCTGGTTGTTCAGTGGCCCTGCGGAACTCTCCTACCTGAAGTGTTTGATACATCCCAGTAAGAAAGCTGCCCATGTGGAGATGAGAGAGGTTTGGTTTGGTGCCTCAGAAAAGCCCCATGTGCTGGTCTACGAAAACAGTCCTCTGAGAAGGGAAACATGGAAACCAAAGCTAAGGTTCAGATTAGGGCCTGGGGGCCTGTCCATTTCAACCTTCTGTCTCTGGGGACACTGTCTGAGAGTCTAAGTGGAGATAGTTGCTCCGCTGGTGTCAGAGAGCCCCTCTTAGTCCAGAGTGGCCTATATTATTGATGGCCTCAGGGACCTTGGAGCTTTTCCCTAACCTGTAGGGTTGTGGTCAATGGATTGGGCACACTTTCCTTGGAGAGGGCAGGCACAATCTTTCGCTGTTTGGTCCAGAGGCCCTAGCCTGGATTTGTGTGGGTCCAGGCTGTGGGCACAGAAGTCTGAATACACAAACTAAGCTTATGAGTGGCGCCTAGGGTATTGCCGGCCGGATGTACAGCCCGAGAGGGAGCTCCTGGGCCTCTGAAACAAGAGCGAGTGGGAGGCGTTCCTTCAGGCTTTTGTCTCTGGATGTTGTGTCCGGGATAGCCGTGGATTGGAGCGGTGGCCTCAGGTACTGTGGACGAGTATCCCTCTCTGGGGATTTGTCCCAGCTCCCAAGAGTTTGGGGTCATTTTGTGGGAAGGGTGGAGTCGTGTTGTCTGGCTCATGGGTCTCTCCAAGAAAGGGATTCCAGAGCAGAGCTCCAGGTATGGGCGGGGCGACTGGAAAATTCAAACCGTGGTGAGGATTGGGTGCATAGGGGCTTGGCAAGCCCCATATGTGGGCTCTTGGTCCAGGCCCTGACAGGCCTTTCTTTGACATGGGGCTCATGCTGAGGGTCACAGTGTGAATTTGTGCCCAAGCAGCACTCAAGTTTGGGCGTGGCATCAGGGGCCATGAAGGTTTCTCCCACCCTGAAGGTGTGACTGCATGCCAAGAGCAAGCGTGACTGCCATGGGGAAGGAGGGGTTCTGTTTTGTGCTTGCTATACCCAGCTGTGTGGAGAATTGATATAATGTCTAGGTTCAGATATCTGAAAACCAAGGTTAGGATGAGGTGACGGCATAAGACCATGGCGTGTCCGAAGTGCTGGGTGTGCGGCCAGCTGTCTCCTTGTCTGTCTGGACGTCTGGCTTCAGGCTGTGTCAGGAGAGCATGAGTGCCCAGAGCAGCCTATCCAGTTCGGGTACCGTCGAGGCCCGAGCAGGTTGATCCTCATCTGGGTTTTCTGGAGAGCCCCATAGGGAAACGTTTTTCTTCCGTTGGGCAGACACTGGGCTGGGTTTTGGTTCCGGAGTTCCTAGTCCGGAGGGCTTGTTTGCCAGGAGTGTGAGGAATGAAGTCTAAAAACACAAGCTAGCGTGAGGTTTGGGACCGAGGGCACGGCAGGCCCACTCTGCAGAGGCTGAATCGAGATCTCCTGCACTGAGGTCATGTCAACTATGAGACGTGCCTCAGGCTAGAGTTCTTGTCCAGCATGGCCTCTTCCTGAAGGGTGTGGGGGCTTCATGAGGCCAGAAAGTTTTGCCTACGATGGGATTTGTGAACTGCTCCAAAACTGAAGGTTACCTTCTGCATGACAGTCGAGTCCTATTGGATGGTTCCAAGAGGCCCCATATGGAAAGACTCGAGAGCAGGTGTCTAAGCATGGATGCCTGGGAACGCCACCTCATATTCCCACTCTTTAGTCAGGACAAGGCAGGCTCAATCTGCGGGCTCCTGGGTGAGCTACCCAGAGGGGAGAGTTGAAATGGACTCTCCTGAAGATGAGTCCTACTGTGGCTTGGTGGCCTGGGAGACCTTGGAATGTGGAGGTGGCTCAGGGACTCTGCAGGATTCTCCAACATGAGGTGTTTGACACGGCTCCAACAAGGAAACTTCCCATGTGGAGACGAGAGGAGTTCTGTTCCGTGCCTCAGGAAAGCCCCATACCCTGTTCTTCGAACCAAAGCCTCTGAGGAGTGACACCTGGAAACCAAAGCAAGAGTTGAGACTACGGCCTAAAGGCCTGTCCGGCTCAACCTTCTATCTCTGTTGACATCTGTGTGCATGCATTCATGGATGTAGCTGCTCAGCTTGTGTCCGAATGCCCCTGTGAGTCCAGTGAGGCTCCCAGTAGTGGGATGTCCTCGGAGGCCTTGAGGTTTCTCATATTCTGGAGGTGTGTGGCCAAAGGAATGGACACAGTTTTCCAGGAGAGAGCAGGCACGGTCCTGTGGTAAGGCTCCAGAGGACCCAGCCTAGAGGCTGTGTTTGCCAGGGCTGTGGGGACAGATGTCTGAAAAAGCAAACTTGGCTCAGCTAGGGGCCAATGTAATGGCAGGCCTGATCTCTAGTCCGTGAGGGGAGATCCTCTGGAAATCAAAGTAGGGCAAGTGGGAGGCAGTCACTCAGGATTTTGTCTCTGGGTGTTGCGTTTACAGTGTCCGGGCAGGGTAGGGGTTGTCTCAGAGGCCGTGGAAGAGCCTTCCTCTCGGGGGATTGTCCAAGCTCCCAAGTGTTTGTGTTCATTCTGTGGGAATGAAGAGTACTGTTTTCTGCCACAGGGGACCCCCCAGGAGAGGGACTCTAGAGCACAGCAGTGGGTTCCCTCAACTGGAATAAACACCATCTAGTTATTCCTGGGTGCCTATGGGCATGACAAGCCACATATGCGGGCTCTTGGTCCAGTCACTGAGAGGCGTTACTTGAATAAGTTACTCACACTGAGGGTCACAATGTGCGTTTGTGCCCAAGGCGGCCCTCACGCTTGGGCGCGGCCTCATGTGCCATGCCGTTTTCTCCTACACTGAAGGTTTGACTCACTGCCAGCAGCAAGGTTTCTTGCCAGGGGGAAGGAGGGGTTCTGACTTGTGCATCACGTTCCCCCCTGTGCAGGGATAGGAGATAAGGTCAAGGATCCGATGACTGAAAACCCAGGTTGGGAATGGATGGTGGCCTAAGGCAGTGGCGGGTCCAATGTGCTGGGTGTGCAGCCAGCTGTGTCGGTGTCTGTTGGAAGGTCTGGGCTCAGGCTATTTGCGACAGAGCATCACTGTTTAAGGTAGCCCATGCAATTGGTGTGTTGCCGAGGGCCAAGCAGTTTGATCCTCATTTGTGGTTTCTGGGCAGCGCCATAGACAATGTTTTTCTCTTGGGAGGCAGGCACAGTGCTTCATTGTGGCCCCAGAATTCCCAGTAGGGAGGGTTTGTGGGCCAGGAGTGTGAGGACGGAAGTCTGAAAACACAAGCTAGTGTGAGGATTGGAGCCAAGGGCAGAGCAGGCCCACTCTGCAGAGGCTGAATCAAAATCTCCTGCATCTGAAGTCAGGCTGAGGATCAGACGTTGGCTGAGGCTGGAGTATGTGTCCATGATGGCACCTTCATGAAGTGGGGGCCTCATGATGCCAAGGAAGTTTTCCCACGCTGAGTTTGGAGGTTGCCCCAAACCACAAGGTTTCCTTCTGCGGGACATTCGAGTCCTGTTGCATGGCTCCAGGACATACCATATGGAAGGACTGGAGAGCAGGGTTCGAAGGATGGATCCCTGTACAGCATGCCTCGCATTCCCATTGGCTATTAGCGACAAGATATGTTTGATCTGCTGCCTCTGGAACACGCGACCCAGGGGGCTGAGTTGAAATGGCCTCTCCTGAGGATGCGTCATAATGTGCGTTTGGGTCCATGGAGACCTTGGAATGTGCTGGTTGTTCAGTGGCCCTGCGGAACTCTCCTACCTGAAGTGTTTGATACATCCCAGTAAGAAAGCTGCCCATGTGTAGGTGAGAGATGTTTGGTTTGGTGCCTCAGAAAAGCCCCATGTGCTGGTCTACGAAAACAGTCCTCTGAGAAGGGAAACATGGAAACCAAAGCTAAGGTTCAGATTAGGGCCTGGGGGCCTGTCCATTTCAACCTTCTGTCTCTGGGGACACTGTTTGAGAGTCTAAGTGGAGATAGTTGCTCCGCTGGTGTCAGAGAGCCCCTCTTAGTCCAGGGTGGCCTATACAATTGATGGCCTCAGGGAACTTGGAGCCTTTCCCTAACCTGTAGGGTTGTGGTCAATGGATTGGGCACACTTTCCTCGAGAGGGCAGGCACAATCTTTCGCTGTTTGGTCCAGAGGCCCTAGCCAGGATGTTGTGTGGGTCCAGGCTGTGGGCACAGAAGTCTGAATACACAAACTCAGCTTATGAGTGGCGCCTAGGGTATGGCCGGCCGGATGTACAGCCCGAGAGGGAGCTCCTGGGCCTCTGAAACAAGGGCGAGTGGGAGGCGTTCCTTCAGGCTTTTGTCTTTGGATGTTGCGTCCGGGATAGCCCTGGATTGGAGCGGTGGCCTCAGGCAGTGTGGACGAGTATCCCTCTCTGGGGATTTGTCCCAGCTCCCAAGAGTTTGGGGTCATTTTTTGGGAAGGGTGGAGTCGTGTTGTCTGGCTCATGGGTCTCTCCAAAAAACGGATTCCAGAGCAGAGCTCCAGGTACGGGCGGGGCGACTGGAAAATTCAAACCGTGGTGAGGATTGGGTGCATAGGGGCTCGGCAAGCCCCATATGTGGGCTATTGGTCCAGGCCCTGACAGGCCTTTCTTTGACATGGGGCTCATGCTGAGGGTCACAGTGTGAATTTGTGCCCAAGCAGCACTCAAGTTTGGGCGTGGCATCAGGGGCCATGAAGGTTTCTCCCACCCTGAAGGTGTGACTGCATGCCAAGAGCAAGCTTGACAGCCATGGGGAAGGAGGAGTTCTGTTTTGTGCTTGCTATACCCAGCTGTGTGGAGAATTGATATAATGTCTAGGTTCAGATATCTGAAAACCAAGGTTAGGATGAGGTGACGGCATAAGACCATGGCGTGTCCGAAGTGCTGGGTGTGCGGCCAGCTGTCTCCTTGTCTGTCTGGACGTCTGGCTTCAGGCTGTGTCAGGAGAGCATGAGTGCCCAGAGCAACCTATCCAGTTCGGGTACCGTCGAGGCCCGAGCAGGTTGATCCTCATCTGGGTTTTCTGGAGAGCCCCACAGGGAAACGTTTTTCTTCCGTTGGGCAGACTCTGGGCTGGGTTTTGGTTCCGGAGTTCCTAGTCCGGAGGGCTTGTTTGCCAGGAGTGTGAGGAAGGAAGTCTGAAAACACAAGCTAGCGTGAGGTTTGGGACCGAGGGCACGGCAGTGCCACTCTGCAGAGGCTAAATCGAGATCTCCTGCACTGAGGTCATGTCAACTATGAGACGTGCCTCAGGCTAGAGTTCTTGTCCAGCATGGCCTCTTCCTGAAGGGTGTGGGGGCTTCATGAGGCCAGAAAGTTTTGGCTACGATGGGATTTGTGAACTGCTCCAAAACTGAAGGTTACCTTCTGCACGACAGTCGAGTCCTATTGGATGGTTCCAAGAGTCCCCATATGGAAAGACTCGACAGCAGGTGTCTAAGCATGGATGCCTGGGATCGCCACCTCATATTCCCACTCTTTAGTCAGGACAAGGCAGGCTCAATCTGCGGGCTCCTGGGTGAGCTACCCAGAGGGGAGAGTTGAAATGGACTCTCCTGAAGATGAGTCCTACTGTGGCTTGGTGGCCTGGGAGACCTTGGAATGTGGAGGTGGCTCAGGGACTCTGCAGGATTCTCCAACATGAGGTGTTTGACACGGCTCCAACAAGGAAACTTCCCATGTGGAGACGAGAGGAGTTCTGTCCCGTGCCTCAGGAAAGCCCCATACCCTGTTCTTCGAACCAAAGCCTCTGAGGAGTGACACCTGGAAACCAAAGCAAGAGTTGAGCCTACGGCCTAAAGGCCTGTCCGGCTCAACCTTCTATCTCTGTTGACATCTGTTTGCATGCATTCATGGATGTACCTGCTCAGCTTGTGTCCGAATGCCCCTGTGAGTCCAGTGAGGCTCCCAGTATTGGGATGTCCTCGGAGGCCTTGAGGTTTCTCATATTCTGGAGGTGTGTGGCCAAAGGAATGGACACAGTTTGCCAGGAGAGAGCAGGCACGGTCCTGTGGTATGGCTCCAGAGGACCCAGCCTAGAGGCTGTGTTTGCCAGGGCTATGGGGACAGATGACTGAAAAAGCAAACTTGGCTCAGCTAGGGGCCAATGTAATGGCAGGCCTGATCTCTAGTCCGTGAGGGGAGATCCTCTGGAAATCAAAGTAGGCAAGTGGGAGGCAGTCACTCAGGATTTTGTCTCTGGGTGTTGCGTTTACAGTGTCCGGTCAGGGTAGGGGTTGTCTCAGAGGCCGAGGAAGAGCCTTCCTCTCGGGGGATTGTCCAAGCTCCCAAGTGTTTGTGTTCATTCTGTGGGAATGAAGAGTACTGTTTTCTGCCACAGGGGACCCCCCAGGAGAGGGACTCTAGAGCACAGCAGTGGGTTCCCTCAACTGGAATACACACCATCTAGTTAGTCCTGGGTGCCTATGGGCATGGCAAGCCACATATGCGGGCTCTTGGTCCAGTCACTGAGAGGCGTTACTTGAATAAGGTACTCACGCTGAGGGTCACAATGTGTGTTTGTGCCCAAGGCTGCCCTCACGCTTGGGCGTGGCCTCATGGGCCATGCCTTTTTCTCCTACACTGAAGGTTTGACTCACTGCCAGCAGCAAGGTTTCTTGCCAGGGGGAAGGAGGGGTTCTGACTTGTGCATCAAGTTCCCCCCTGTGCAGGGATTGGAGATAAGGTCTAGGTTCCGATGACTGAAAACCCAGGTTGGGAAAGGATGGTGGCCTAAGGCAGTGGCGGGTCCAATGTGCTGGGTGTGCAGCCAGCTGTGTCGGTGTCTGTTGGAAGGTCTGGGCTCAGGCTATTTGCGACAGAGCATCACTGTTTAAGGTAGCCTATGCAATTGGGGTGTTGCCGAGGGCCAAGCAGTTTGATCCTCATTTGGGGTTTCTGGGCAGCGCCATAGACAATGTTTTTCTCCTGGGAGGCAGGCACAGTGCTTCATTGTGGCCCCAGAATTCCCAGTAGGGAGGGTTTGTGGGCCAGGATTGTGAGGACGGAAGTCTGAAAACACAAGCTAGTGTGAGGATTGGAGCCAAGGGCAGAGCAGGCCCACTCTGCAGAGGCTGAATCAAAATCTCCTGCATCTGAAGTCAGGCTGAGGATCAGACGTTGGCTGAGGCTGGAGTATGTGTCCATGATGGCACCTTCATGAAGTGGGGGCCTCATGATGCCAAGGAAGTTTTCCCACGCTGAGTTTGGAGGTTGCCCCAAACCACAAGGTTTCCTTCTGCGGGACATTCGAGTCCTGTTGCATGGCTCCAGGACATACCATATGGAAGGACTGGAGAGCAGGGTTCGAAGGATGGATCCCTGTACAGCATGCCTCGCATTCCCATTGGCTATTAGCGACAAGATATGTTTGATCTGCTGCCTCTGGAACACGCGACCCAGGGGGCTGAGTTGAAATGGCCTCTCCTGAGGATGCGTCATAATGTGCGTTTGGGTCCATGGAGACCTTGGAATGTGCTGGTTGTTCAGTGGCCCTGCGGAACTCTCCTACCTGAAGTGTTTGATACATACCAGTAAGAAAGCTGCCCGTGTGGAGATGAGAGAGGTTTGGTTTGGTGCCTCAGAAAAGCCCCATGTGCTGGTCTACGAAAACAGTCCTCTGAGAACGGAAACATGGAAACCAAAGCTAAGGTTCAGATTAGGGCCTGGGGGCCTGTCCATTTCAACCTTCTGTCTCTGGGGACACTGTTTGAGAGTCAAAGTGGAGATGGTTGCTCCGCTGGTGTCAGAGAGCCCCTCTTAGTCCAGGGTGGCCTATACAATTGATGGCCTCAGGGAACTTGGAGCTTTTCCCTAACCTGTAGGGTTGTGGTCAATGGATTGGGCACACTTTCCTCGAGAGGGCAGGCACAATCTTTCGCTGTTTGGTCCAGAGGCCCTAGCCTGGATGTTGTGTGGGTCCAGGCTGTGGGCACAGAAGTCTGAATACACAAACTCAGCTTATGAGTGGCGCCTAGGGTATGGCCGGCCGGATGTACAGCCCGAGAGGGAGCTCCTGGGCCTCTGAAACAAGGGCGAGTGGGAGGCGTTCCTTCAGGCTTTTGTCTCTGGATGTTGCGTCCGGGATAGCCGTGGATTGGAGCGGTGGCCTCAGGTAGTGTGGACGAGTATCCCTCTCTGGGGATTTGTCCCAGCTCCCAAGAGTTTGGGGTCATTTTGTGGGAAGGGTGGAGTCGTGTTGTCTGGCTCATGGGTCTCTCCAAGAAAGGGATTCCAGAGCAGAGCTCCAGGTACGGGCGGGGTGACTGGAAAATTCAAACCGTGGTGAGGATTGGGTGCATAGGGGCTTGGCAAGCCCCATATGTGGGCTATTGGTCCAGGCCCTGACAGGCCTTTCTTTGACATGGGGCTCATGCTGAGGGTCACAGTGTGAATTTGTGCCCAAGCAGCACTCAAGTTTGGGCGTGGCATCAGGGGCCATGAAGGTTTCTCCCACCCTGAAGGTGTGACTGCATGTCAAGAGCAAGCTTGACAGCCATGGGGAAGGAGGAGTTCTGTTTTGTGCTTGCTATACCCAGCTGTGTGGAGAATTGATATAATGTCTAGGTTCAGATATCTGAAAACCAAGGTTAGGATGAGGTGACGGCATAAGACCATGGCGTGTCCGAAGTGCTGGGTGTGCGGCCAGCTGTCTCCTTGTCTGTCTGGACGTCTGGCTTCAGGCTGTGTCAGGCAGAGCATGAGTGCCCAGAGCAGCCTATCCAGTTCGGGTACCGTCGAGGCCCGAGCAGGTTGATCCTCATCTGGGTTTTCTGGAGAGCCCCACAGGGAAACGTTTTTCTTCCATTGGGCAGACACTGGGATGGGTTTTGGTTCCGGAGTTCCTAGTCCGGAGGGCTTGTTTGCCAGGAGTGTGAGGAAGGAAGTCTGAAAACACAAGCTAGCGTGAGGTTTGGGACCGAGGGCACGGCAGTGCCACTCTGCAGAGGCTGAATCGAGATCTCCTGCACTGAGGTCATGTCAACTATGAGACGTGCCTCAGGCTAGAGTTCTTGTCCAGCATGGCCTCTTCCTGAAGGGTGTGGGGGCTTCATGAGGCCAGAAAGTTTTGCCTACGATGGGATTTGTGAACTGCTCCAAAACTGAAGGTTACCTTCTGCACGACAGTCGAGTCCTATTGGATGGTTCTAAGAGGCCCCATATGGAAAGACTCGAGAGCAGGTGTCTAAGCATGGATGCCTGGGAACGCCACCTCATATTCCCACTCTTTAGTCAGGACAAGGCAGGCTCAATCTGCGGGCTCCTGGGTGAGCTACCCAGAGGGGAGAGTTGAAATGGACTCTCCTGAAGATGAGTCCTACTGTGGCTTGGTGGCCTGGGAGACCTTGGAATGTGGAGGTGGCTCAGGGACTCTGCAGGATTCTCCAACATGAGGTGTTTGACACGGCTCCAACAAGGAAACTTCCCATGTGGAGACGAGAGGGGTTCTGTTCCGTGCCTCAGGAAAGCCCCATACCCTGTTCTTCGAACCAAAGCCTCTGAGGAGTGACACCTGGAAACCAAAGCAAGAGTTGAGACTACGGCCTAAAGGCCTGTCCGGCTCAACCTTCTATCTCTGTTGACATCTGTGTGCATGCATTCATGGATGTGCTGCTCAGCTTGTGTCCGAATGCCCCTGTGAGTCCAGTGAGGCTCCCAGTAGTGGGATGTCCTCGGAGGCCTTGAGGTTTCTCATATTCTGGAGGTGTGTGGCCAAAGGAATGGACACAGTTTGCCAGGAGAGAGCAGGCACGGTCCTGTGGTATGGCTCCAGAGGACCCAGCCTAGAGGCTGTGTTTGCCAGGGCTGTGGGGACAGATGACTGAAAATGCAAACTTGGCTCAGCTAGGGGCCAATGTAATGGCAGGCCTGATCTCTAGTCCGTGAGGGGAGATCCTCTGGAAATCAAAGTAGGCAAGTGGGAGGCAGTCACTCAGGATTTTGTCTCTGGGTGTTGCGTTTACAGTGTCCGGTCAGGGTAGGGGTTGTCTCAGAGGCCGAGGAAGAGCCTTCCTCTCGGGGGATTGTCCAAGCTCCCAAGTGTTTGTGTTCATTCTGTGGGAATGAAGAGTACTGTTTTCTGCCACAGGGGACCCCCCAGGAGAGGGACTCTAGAGCACAGCAGTGGGTTCCCTCAACTGGAATACACACCATCTAGTTAGTCCTGGGTGCCTATGGGCATGGCAAGCCACATATGCGGGCTCTTGGTCCAGTCACTGAGAGGCGTTACTTGAATAAGGTACTCACGCTGAGGGTCACAATGTGTGTTTGTGCCCAAGGCTGCCCTCACGCTTGGGCGTGGCCTCATGGGCCATGCCGTTTTCTCCTACACTGAAGGTTTGACTCACTGCCAGCAGCAAGGTTTCTTGCCAGGGGGAAGGAGGGGTTCTGACTTGTGCATCAAGTTCCCCCCTGTGCAGGGATTGGAGATAAGGTCTAGGTTCCGATGACTGAAAACCCAGGTTGGGAATGGATGGTGGCCTAAGGCAGTGGCGGGTCCAATGTGCTGGGTGTGCAGCCAGCTGTGTCGGTGTCTGTTGGAAGGTCTGGGCTCAGGCTATTTGCGACAGAGCATCACTGTTTAAGGTAGCCTATGCAATTGGGGTGTTGCCGAGGGCCAAGCAGTTTGATCCTCATTTGGGGTTTCTGGGCAGCGCCATAGACAATGTTTTTCTCTTGGGAGGCAGGCACAGTGCTTCATTGTGGCCCCAGAATTCCCAGTAAGGAGGGTTTGTGGGCCAGGATTGTGAGGACGGAAGTCTGAAAACACAAGCTAGTGTGAGGATTGGAGCCAAGGGCAGAGCAGGCCCACTCTGCAGAGGCTGAATCAAAATCTCCTGCATCTGAAGTCAGGCTGAGGATCAGACGTTGGCTGAGGCTGGAGTATGTGTCCATGATGGCACCTTCATGAAGTGGGGGCCTCATGATGCCAAGGAAGTTTTCCCACGCTGAGTTTGGAGGTTGCCCCAAACCACAAGGTTTCCTTCTGCGGGACATTCGAGTCCTGTTGCATGGCTCCAGGACATACCATATGGAAGGACTGGAGAGCAGGGTTCGAAGGATGGATCCCTGTACAGCATGCCTCGCATTCCCATTGGCTATTAGCGGCAAGATATGTTTGATCTGCTGCCTCTGGAACACGCGACCCAGGGGGCTGAGTTGAAATGGCCTCTCCTGAGGATGCGTCATAATGTGCGTTTGGGTCCATGGAGACCTTGGAATGTGCTGGTTGTTCAGTGGCCCTGCGGAACTCTCCTACCTGAAGTGTTTGATACATCCCAGTAAGAAAGCTGCCCATGTGTAGGTGAGAGATGTTTGGTTTGGTGCCTCAGAAAAGCCCCATGTGCTGGTCTACGAAAACAGTCCTCTGAGAAGGGAAACATGGAAACCAAAGCTAAGGTTCAGATTAGGGCCTGGGGGCCTGTCCATTTCAACCTTCTGTCTCTGGGGACACTGTTTGAGAGTCTAAGTGGAGATAGTTGCTCCGCTGGTGTCAGAGAGCCCCTCTTAGTCCAGGGTGGCCTATACAATTGATGGCCTCAGGGAACTTGGAGCCTTTCCCTAACCTGTAGGGTTGTGGTCAATGGATTGGGCACACTTTCCTCGAGAGGGCAGGCACAATCTTTCGCTGTTTGGTCCAGAGGCCCTAGCCAGGATGTTGTGTGGGTCCAGGCTGTGGGCACAGAAGTCTGAATACACAAACTCAGCTTATGAGTGGCGCCTAGGGTATGGCCGGCCGGATGTACAGCCCGAGAGGGAGCTCCTGGGCCTCTGAAACAAGGGCGAGTGGGAGGCGTTCCTTCAGGCTTTTGTCTTTGGATGTTGCGTCCGGGATAGCCCTGGATTGGAGCGGTGGCCTCAGGCAGTGTGGACGAGTATCCCTCTCTGGGGATTTGTCCCAGCTCCCAAGAGTTTGGGGTCATTTTTTGGGAAGGGTGGAGTCGTGTTGTCTGGCTCATGGGTCTCTCCAAAAAACGGATTCCAGAGCAGAGCTCCAGGTACGGGCGGGGCGACTGGAAAATTCAAACCGTGGTGCGGATTGGGTGCATAGGGGCTCGGCAAGCCCCATATGTGGGCTATTGGTCCAGGCCCTGACAGGCCTTTCTTTGACATGGGGCTCATGCTGAGGGTCACAGTGTGAATTTGTGCCCAAGCAGCACTCAAGTTTGGGCGTGGCATCAGGGGCCATGAAGGTTTCTCCCACCCTGAAGGTGTGACTGCATGCCAAGAGCAAGCTTGACAGCCATGGGGAAGGAGGAGTTCTGTTTTGTGCTTGCTATACCCAGCTGTGTGGAGAATTGATATAATGTCTAGGTTCAGATATCTGAAAACCAAGGTTAGGATGAGGTGACGGCATAAGACCATGGCGTGTCCGAAGTGCTGGGTGTGCGGCCAGCTGTCTCCTTGTCTGTCTGGACGTCTGGCTTCAGGCTGTGTCAGGAGAGCATGAGTGCCCAGAGCAACCTATCCAGTTCGGGTACCGTCGAGGCCCGAGCAGGTTGATCCTCATCTGGGTTTTCTGGAGAGCCCCACAGGGAAACGTTTTTCTTCCGTTGGGCAGACTCTGGGCTGGGTTTTGGTTCCGGAGTTCCTAGTCCGGAGGGCTTGTTTGCCAGGAGTGTGAGGAAGGAAGTCTGAAAACACAAGCTAGCGTGAGGTTTGGGACCGAGGGCACGGCAGGCCCACTCTGCAGAGGCTAAATCGAGATCTCCTGCACTGAGGTCATGTCAACTATGAGACGTGCCTCAGGCTAGAGTTCTTGTCCAGCATGGCCTCTTCCTGAAGGGTGTGGGGGCTTCATGAGGCCAGAAAGTTTTGGCTACGATGGGATTTGTGAACTGCTCCAAAACTGAAGGTTACCTTCTGCACGACAGTCGAGTCCTATTGGATGGTTCCAAGAGTCCCCATATGGAAAGACTCGACAGCAGGTGTCTAAGCATGGATGCCTGGGATCGCCACCTCATATTCCCACTCTTTAGTCAGGACAAGGCAGGCTCAATCTGCGGGCTCCTGGGTGAGCTACCCAGAGGGGAGAGTTGAAATGGACTCTCCTGAAGATGAGTCCTACTGTGGCTTGGTGGCCTGGGAGACCTTGGAATGTGGAGGTGGCTCAGGGACTCTGCAGGATTCTCCAACATGAGGTGTTTGACACGGCTCCAACAAGGAAACTTCCCATGTGGAGACGAGAGGAGTTCTGTCCCGTGCCTCAGGAAAGCCCCATACCCTGTTCTTCGAACCAAAGCCTCTGAGGAGTGACACCTGGAAACCAAAGCAAGAGTTGAGCCTACGGCCTAAAGGCCTGTCCGGCTCAACCTTCTATCTCTGTTGACATCTGTGTGCATGCATTCATGGATGTACCTGCTCAGCTTGTGTCCGAATGCCCCTGTGAGTCCAGTGAGGCTCCCAGTAGTGGGATGTCCTCGGAGGCCTTGAGGTTTCTCATATTCTGGAGGTGTGTGGCCAAAGGAATGGACACAGTTTGCCAGGAGAGAGCAGGCACGGTCCTGTGGTATGGCTCCAGAGGACCCAGCCTAGAGGCTGTGTTTGCCAGGGCTGTGCGGACAGATGTCTGAAAAAGCAAACTTGGCTCAGCTAGGGGCCAATGTAATGGCAGGCCTGATCTCTAGTCCGTGAGGGGAGATCCTCTGGAAATCAAAGTAGGCAAGTGGGAGGCAGTCACTCAGGATTTTGTCTCTGGGTGTTGCGTTTACAGTGTCCGGTCAGGGTAGGGGTTGTCTCAGAGGCCGAGGAAGAGCCTTCCTCTCGGGGGATTGTCCAAGCTCCCAAGTGTTTGTGTTCATTCTGTGGGAATGAAGAGTACTGTTTTCTGCCACAGGGGACCCCCCAGGAGAGGGACTCTAGAGCACAGCAGTGGGTTCCCTCAACTGGAATACACACCATCTAGTTAGTCCTGGGTGCCTATGGGCATGGCAAGCCACATATGCGGGCTCTTGGTCCAGTCACTGAGAGGCGTTACTTGAATAAGGTACTCACGCTGAGGGTCACAATGTGTGTTTGTGCCCAAGGCTGCCCTCACGCTTGGGCGTGGCCTCATGGGCCATGCCTTTTTCTCCTACACTGAAGGTTTGACTCACTGCCAGCAGCAAGGTTTCTTGCCAGGGGGAAGGAGGGGTTCTGACTTGTGCATCAAGTTCCCCCCTGTGCAGGGATTGGAGATAAGGTCTAGGTTCCGATGACTGAAAACCCAGGTTGGGAAAGGATGGTGGCCTAAGGCAGTGGCGGGTCCAATGTGCTGGGTGTGCAGCCAGCTGTGTCGGTGTCTGTTGGAAGGTCTGGGCTCAGGCTATTTGCGACAGAGCATCACTGTTTAAGGTAGCCTATGCAATTGGGGTGTTGCCGAGGGCCAAGCAGTTTGATCCTCATTTGGGGTTTCTGGGCAGCGCCATAGACAATGTTTTTCTCCTGGGAGGCAGGCACAGTGCTTCATTGTGGCCCCAGAATTCCCAGTAGGGAGGGTTTGTGGGCCAGGATTGTGAGGACGGAAGTCTGAAAACACAAGCTAGTGTGAGGATTGGAGCCAAGGGCAGAGCAGGCCCACTCTGCAGAGGCTGAATCAAAATCTCCTGCATCTGAAGTCAGGCTGAGGATCAGACGTTGGCTGAGGCTGGAGTATGTGTCCATGATGGCACCTTCATGAAGTGGGGGCCTCATGATGCCAAGGAAGTTTTCCCACGCTGAGTTTGGAGGTTGCCCCAAACCACAAGGTTTCCTTCTGCGGGACATTCGAGTCCTGTTGCATGGCTCCAGGACATACCATATGGAAGGACTGGAGAGCAGGGTTCGAAGGATGGATCCCTGTACAGCATGCCTCGCATTCCCATTGGCTATTAGCGACAAGATATGTTTGATCTGCTGCCTCTGGAACACGCGACCCAGGGGGCTGAGTTGAAATGGCCTCTCCTGAGGATGCGTCATAATGTGCGTTTGGGTCCATGGAGACCTTGGAATGTGCTGGTTGTTCAGTGGCCCTGCGGAACTCTCCTACCTGAAGTGTTTGATACATACCAGTAAGAAAGCTGCCCGTGTGGAGATGAGAGAGGTTTGGTTTGGTGCCTCAGAAAAGCCCCATGTGCTGGTCTACGAAAACAGTCCTCTGAGAACGGAAACATGGAAACCAAAGCTAAGGTTCAGATTAGGGCCTGGGGGCCTGTCCATTTCAACCTTCTGTCTCTGGGGACACTGTTTGAGAGTCAAAGTGGAGATGGTTGCTCCGCTGGTGTCAGAGAGCCCCTCTTAGTCCAGGGTGGCCTATACAATTGATGGCCTCAGGGAACTTGGAGCTTTTCCCTAACCTGTAGGGTTGTGGTCAATGGATTGGGCACACTTTCCTCGAGAGGGCAGGCACAATCTTTCGCTGTTTGGTCCAGAGGCCCTAGCCTGGATGTTGTGTGGGTCCAGGCTGTGGGCACAGAAGTCTGAATACACAAACTCAGCTTATGAGTGGCGCCTAGGGTATGGCCGGCCGGATGTACAGCCCGAGAGGGAGCTCCTGGGCCTCTGAAACAAGGGCGAGTGGGAGGCGTTCCTTCAGGCTTTTGTCTCTGGATGTTGCGTCCGGGATAGCCGTGGATTGGAGCGGTGGCCTCAGGTAGTGTGGACGAGTATCCCTCTCTGGGGATTTGTCCCAGCTCCCAAGAGTTTGGGGTCATTTTGTGGGAAGGGTGGAGTCGTGTTGTCTGGCTCATGGGTCTCTCCAAGAAAGGGATTCCAGAGCAGAGCTCCAGGTACGGGCGGGGTGACTGGAAAATTCAAACCGTGGTGAGGATTGGGTGCATAGGGGCTTGGCAAGCCCCATATGTGGGCTATTGGTCCAGGCCCTGACAGGCCTTTCTTTGACATGGGGCTCATGCTGAGGGTCACAGTGTGAATTTGTGCCCAAGCAGCACTCAAGTTTGGGCGTGGCATCAGGGGCCATGAAGGTTTCTCCCACCCTGAAGGTGTGACTGCATGTCAAGAGCAAGCTTGACAGCCATGGGGAAGGAGGAGTTCTGTTTTGTGCTTGCTATACCCAGCTGTGTGGAGAATTGATATAATGTCTAGGTTCAGATATCTGAAAACCAAGGTTAGGATGAGGTGACGGCATAAGACCATGGCGTGTCCGAAGTGCTGGGTGTGCGGCCAGCTGTCTCCTTGTCTGTCTGGACGTCTGGCTTCAGGCTGTGTCAGGCAGAGCATGAGTGCCCAGAGCAGCCTATCCAGTTCGGGTACCGTCGAGGCCCGAGCAGGTTGATCCTCATCTGGGTTTTCTGGAGAGCCCCACAGGGAAACGTTTTTCTTCCATTGGCAGGCACTGGGATGGGTTTTGGTTCCGGAGTTCCTAGTCCGGAGGGCTTGTTTGCCAGGAGTGTGAGGAAGGAAGTCTGAAAACACAAGCTAGCGTGAGGTTTGGGACCGAGGGCACGGCAGTGCCACTCTGCAGAGGCTGAATCGAGATCTCCTGCACTGAGGTCATGTCAACTATGAGACGTGCCTCAGGCTAGAGTTCTTGTCCAGCATGGCCTCTTCCTGAAGGGTGTGGGGGCTTCATGAGGCCAGAAAGTTTTGCCTACGATGGGATTTGTGAACTGCTCCAAAACTGAAGGTTACCTTCTGCACGACAGTCGAGTCCTATTGGATGGTTCTAAGAGGCCCCATATGGAAAGACTCGAGAGCAGGTGTCTAAGCATGGATGCCTGGGAACGCCACCTCATATTCCCACTCTTTAGTCAGGACAAGGCAGGCTCAATCTGCGGGCTCCTGGGTGAGCTACCCAGAGGGGAGAGTTGAAATGGACTCTCCTGAAGATGAGTCCTACTGTGGCTTGGTGGCCTGGGAGACCTTGGAATGTGGAGGTGGCTCAGGGACTCTGCAGGATTCTCCAACATGAGGTGTTTGACACGGCTCCAACAAGGAAACTTCCCATGTGGAGACGAGAGGGGTTCTGTCCCGTGCCTCAGGAAAGCCCCATACCCTGTTCTTTGAACCAAAGCCTCTGAGGAGTGACACCTGGAAACCAAAGCAAGAGTTGAGACTACGGCCTAAAGGCCTGTCCGGCTCAACCTTCTATCTCTGTTGACATCTGTGTGCATGCATTCATGGATGTAGCTGCTCAGCTTGTGTCCGAATGCCCCTGTGAGTCCAGTGAGGCTCCCAGTATTGGGATGTCCTCGGAGGCCTTGAGGTTTCTCATATTCTGGAGGTGTGTGGCCAAAGGAATGGACACAGTTTGCCAGGAGAGAGCAGGCACGGTCCTGTGGTATGGCTCCAGAGGACCCAGCCTAGAGGCTGTGTTTGCCAGGGCTGTGGGGACAGATGACTGAAAAAGCAAACTTGGCTCAGCTAGGGGCCAATGTAATGGCAGGCCTGATCTCTAGTCCGTGAGGGGAGATCCTCTGGAAATCAAAGTAGGCAAGTGGGAGGCAGTCACTCAGGATTTTGTCTCTGGGTGTTGCGTTTACAGTGTCCGGTCAGGGTAGGGGTTGTCTCAGAGGCCGAGGAAGAGCCTTCCTCTCGGGGGATTGTCCAAGCTCCCAAGTGTTTGTGTTCATTCTGTGGGAATGAAGAGTACTGTTTTCTGCCACAGGGGACCCCCCAGGAGAGGGACTCTAGAGCACAGCAGTGGGTTCCCTCAACTGGAATACACACCATCTAGTTAGTCCTGGGTGCCTATGGGCATGGCAAGCCACATATGCGGGCTCTTGGTCCAGTCACTGAGAGGCGTTACTTGAATAAGGTACTCACGCTGAGGGTCACAATGTGTGTTTGTGCCCAAGGCTGCCCTCACGCTTGGGCGTGGCCTCATGGGCCATGCCTTTTTCTCCTACACTGAAGGTTTGACTCACTGCCAGCAGCAAGGTTTCTTGCCAGGGGGAAGGAGGGGTTCTGACTTGTGCATCAAGTTCCCCCCTGTGCAGGGATTGGAGATAAGGTCTAGGTTCCGATGACTGAAAACCCAGGTTGGGAAAGGATGGTGGCCTAAGGCAGTGGCGGGTCCAATGTGCTGGGTGTGCAGCCAGCTGTGTCGGTGTCTGTTGGAAGGTCTGGGCTCAGGCTATTTGCGACAGAGCATCACTGTTTAAGGTAGCCTATGCAATTGGGGTGTTGCCGAGGGCCAAGCAGTTTGATCCTCATTTGGGGTTTCTGGGCAGCGCCATAGACAATGTTTTTCTCCTGGGAGGCAGGCACAGTGCTTCATTGTGGCCCCAGAATTCCCAGTAGGGAGGGTTTGTGGGCCAGGATTGTGAGGACGGAAGTCTGAAAACACAAGCTAGTGTGAGGATTGGAGCCAAGGGCAGAGCAGGCCCACTCTGCAGAGGCTGAATCAAAATCTCCTGCATCTGAAGTCAGGCTGAGGATCAGACGTTGGCTGAGGCTGGAGTATGTGTCCATGATGGCACCTTCATGAAGTGGGGGCCTCATGATGCCAAGGAAGTTTTCCCACGCTGAGTTTGGAGGTTGCCCCAAACCACAAGGTTTCCTTCTGCGGGACATTCGAGTCCTGTTGCATGGCTCCAGGACATACCATATGGAAGGACTGGAGAGCAGGGTTCGAAGGATGGATCCCTGTACAGCATGCCTCGCATTCCCATTGGCTATTAGCGACAAGATATGTTTGATCTGCTGCCTCTGGAACACGCGACCCAGGGGGCTGAGTTGAAATGGCCTCTCCTGAGGATGCGTCATAATGTGCGTTTGGGTCCATGGAGACCTTGGAATGTGCTGGTTGTTCAGTGGCCCTGCGGAACTCTCCTACCTGAAGTGTTTGATACATACCAGTAAGAAAGCTGCCCGTGTGGAGATGAGAGAGGTTTGGTTTGGTGCCTCAGAAAAGCCCCATGTGCTGGTCTACGAAAACAGTCCTCTGAGAACGGAAACATGGAAACCAAAGCTAAGGTTCAGATTAGGGCCTGGGGGCCTGTCCATTTCAACCTTCTGTCTCTGGGGACACTGTTTGAGAGTCAAAGTGGAGATGGTTGCTCCGCTGGTGTCAGAGAGCCCCTCTTAGTCCAGGGTGGCCTATACAATTGATGGCCTCAGGGAACTTGGAGCTTTTCCCTAACCTGTAGGGTTGTGGTCAATGGATTGGGCACACTTTCCTCGAGAGGGCAGGCACAATCTTTCGCTGTTTGGTCCAGAGGCCCTAGCCTGGATGTTGTGTGGGTCCAGGCTGTGGGCACAGAAGTCTGAATACACAAACTCAGCTTATGAGTGGCGCCTAGGGTATGGCCGGCCGGATGTACAGCCCGAGAGGGAGCTCCTGGGCCTCTGAAACAAGGGCGAGTGGGAGGCGTTCCTTCAGGCTTTTGTCTCTGGATGTTGCGTCCGGGATAGCCGTGGATTGGAGCGGTGGCCTCAGGTAGTGTGGACGAGTATCCCTCTCTGGGGATTTGTCCCAGCTCCCAAGAGTTTGGGGTCATTTTGTGGGAAGGGTGGAGTCGTGTTGTCTGGCTCATGGGTCTCTCCAAGAAAGGGATTCCAGAGCAGAGCTCCAGGTACGGGCGGGGTGACTGGAAAATTCAAACCGTGGTGAGGATTGGGTGCATAGGGGCTTGGCAAGCCCCATATGTGGGCTATTGGTCCAGGCCCTGACAGGCCTTTCTTTGACATGGGGCTCATGCTGAGGGTCACAGTGTGAATTTGTGCCCAAGCAGCACTCAAGTTTGGGCGTGGCATCAGGGGCCATGAAGGTTTCTCCCACCCTGAAGGTGTGACTGCATGTCAAGAGCAAGCTTGACAGCCATGGGGAAGGAGGAGTTCTGTTTTGTGCTTGCTATACCCAGCTGTGTGGAGAATTGATATAATGTCTAGGTTCAGATATCTGAAAACCAAGGTTAGGATGAGGTGACGGCATAAGACCATGGCGTGTCCGAAGTGCTGGGTGTGCGGCCAGCTGTCTCCTTGTCTGTCTGGACGTCTGGCTTCAGGCTGTGTCAGGCAGAGCATGAGTGCCCAGAGCAGCCTATCCAGTTCGGGTACCGTCGAGGCCCGAGCAGGTTGATCCTCATCTGGGTTTTCTGGAGAGCCCCACAGGGAAACGTTTTTCTTCCATTGGGCAGACACTGGGATGGGTTTTGGTTCCGGAGTTCCTAGTCCGGAGGGCTTGTTTGCCAGGAGTGTGAGGAAGGAAGTCTGAAAACACAAGCTAGCGTGAGGTTTGGGACCGAGGGCACGGCAGTGCCACTCTGCAGAGGCTGAATCGAGATCTCCTGCACTGAGGTCATGTCAACTATGAGACGTGCCTCAGGCTAGAGTTCTTGTCCAGCATGGCCTCTTCCTGAAGGGTGTGGGGGCTTCATGAGGCCAGAAAGTTTTGCCTACGATGGGATTTGTGAACTGCTCCAAAACTGAAGGTTACCTTCTGCACGACAGTCGAGTCCTATTGGATGGTTCTAAGAGGCCCCATATGGAAAGACTCGAGAGCAGGTGTCTAAGCATGGATGCCTGGGAACGCCACCTCATATTCCCACTCTTTAGTCAGGACAAGGCAGGCTCAATCTGCGGGCTCCTGGGTGAGCTACCCAGAGGGGAGAGTTGAAATGGACTCTCCTGAAGATGAGTCCTACTGTGGCTTGGTGGCCTGGGAGACCTTGGAATGTGGAGGTGGCTCAGGGACTCTGCAGGATTCTCCAACATGAGGTGTTTGACACGGCTCCAACAAGGAAACTTCCCATGTGGAGACGAGAGGGGTTCTGTCCCGTGCCTCAGGAAAGCCCCATACCCTGTTCTTTGAACCAAAGCCTCTGAGGAGTGACACCTGGAAACCAAAGCAAGAGTTGAGACTACGGCCTAAAGGCCTGTCCGGCTCAACCTTCTATCTCTGTTGACATCTGTGTGCATGCATTCATGGATGTAGCTGCTCAGCTTGTGTCCGAATGCCCCTGTGAGTCCAGTGAGGCTCCCAGTAGTGGGATGTCCTCGGAGGCCTTGAGGTTTCTCATATTCTGGAGGTGTGTGGCCAAAGGAATGGACACAGTTTGCCAGGAGAGAGCAGGCACGGTCCTGTGGTATGGCTCCAGAGGACCCAGCCTAGAGGCTGTGTTTGCCAGGGCTGTGGGGACAGATGACTGAAAATGCAAACTTGGCTCAGCTAGGGGCCAATGTAATGGCAGGCCTGATCTCTAGTCCGTGAGGGGAGATCCTCTGGAAATCAAAGTAGGCAAGTGGGAGGCAGTCACTCAGGATTTTGTCTCTGGGTGTTGCGTTTACAGTGTCCGGTCAGGGTAGGGGTTGTCTCAGAGGCCGAGGAAGAGCCTTCCTCTCGGGGGATTGTCCAAGCTCCCAAGTGTTTGTGTTCATTCTGTGGGAATGAAGAGTACTGTTTTCTGCCACAGGGGACCCCCCAGGAGAGGGACTCTAGAGCACAGCAGTGGGTTCCCTCAACTGGAATACACACCATCTAGTTAGTCCTGGGTGCCTATGGGCATGGCAAGCCACATATGCGGGCTCTTGGTCCAGTCACTGAGAGGCGTTACTTGAATAAGGTACTCACGCTGAGGGTCACAATGTGTGTTTGTGCCCAAGGCTGCCCTCACGCTTGGGCGTGGCCTCATGGGCCATGCCGTTTTCTCCTACACTGAAGGTTTGACTCACTGCCAGCAGCAAGGTTTCTTGCCAGGGGGAAGGAGGGGTTCTGACTTGTGCATCAAGTTCCCCCCTGTGCAGGGATTGGAGATAAGGTCTAGGTTCCGATGACTGAAAACCCAGGTTGGGAATGGATGGTGGCCTAAGGCAGTGGCGGGTCCAATGTGCTGGGTGTGCAGCCAGCTGTGTCGGTGTCTGTTGGAAGGTCTGGGCTCAGGCTATTTGCGACAGAGCATCACTGTTTAAGGTAGCCTATGCAATTGGGGTGTTGCCGAGGGCCAAGCAGTTTGATCCTCATTTGGGGTTTCTGGGCAGCGCCATAGACAATGTTTTTCTCTTGGGAGGCAGGCACAGTGCTTCATTGTGGCCCCAGAATTCCCAGTAAGGAGGGTTTGTGGGCCAGGATTGTGAGGACGGAAGTCTGAAAACACAAGCTAGTGTGAGGATTGGAGCCAAGGGCAGAGCAGGCCCACTCTGCAGAGGCTGAATCAAAATCTCCTGCATCTGAAGTCAGGCTGAGGATCAGACGTTGGCTGAGGCTGGCGTATGTGTCCATGATGGCACCTTCATGAAGTGGGGGCCTCATGATGCCAAGGAAGTTTTCCCACGCTGAGTTTGGAGGTTGCCCCAAACCACAAGGTTTCCTTCTGCGGGACATTCGAGTCCTGTTGCATGGCTCCAGGACATACCATATGGAAGGACTGGAGAGCAGGGTTCGAAGGATGGATCCCTGTACAGCATGCCTCGCATTCCCATTGGCTATTAGCGACAAGATATGTTTGATCTGCTGCCTCTGGAACACGCGACCCAGGGGGCTGAGTTGAAATGGCCTCTCCTGAGGATGCGTCATAATGTGCGTTTGGGTCCATGGAGACCTTGGAATGTGCTGGTTGTTCAGTGGCCCTGCGGAACTCTCCTACCTGAAGTGTTTGATACATCCCAGTAAGAAAGCTGCCCATGTGTAGGTGAGAGATGTTTGGTTTGGTGCCTCAGAAAAGCCCCATGTGCTGGTCTACGAAAACAGTCCTCTGAGAAGGGAAACATGGAAACCAAAGCTAAGGTTCAGATTAGGGCCTGGGGGCCTGTCCATTTCAACCTTCTGTCTCTGGGGACACTGTTTGAGAGTCTAAGTGGAGATAGTTGCTCCGCTGGTGTCAGAGAGCCCCTCTTAGTCCAGGGTGGCCTATACAATTGATGGCCTCAGGGAACTTGGAGCCTTTCCCTAACCTGTAGGGTTGTGGTCAATGGATTGGGCACACTTTCCTCGAGAGGGCAGGCACAATCTTTCGCTGCTTGGTCCAGAGGCCCTAGCCAGGATGTTGTGTGGGTCCAGGCTGTGGGCACAGAAGTCTGAATACACAAACTCAGCTTATGAGTGGCGCCTAGGGTATGGCCGGCCGGATGTACAGCCCGAGAGGGAGCTCCTGGGCCTCTGAAACAAGGGCGAGTGGGAGGCGTTCCTTCAGGCTTTTGTCTTTGGATGTTGCGTCCGGGATAGCCCTGGATTGGAGCGGTGGCCTCAGGCAGTGTGGACGAGTATCCCTCTCTGGGGATTTGTCCCAGCTCCCAAGAGTTTGGGGTCATTTTTTGGGAAGGGTGGAGTCGTGTTGTCTGGCTCATGGGTCTCTCCAAAAAACGGATTCCAGAGCAGAGCTCCAGGTACGGGCGGGGCGACTGGAAAATTCAAACCGTGGTGAGGATTGGGTGCATAGGGGCTCGGCAAGCCCCATATGTGGGCTATTGGTCCAGGCCCTGACAGGCCTTTCTTTGACATGGGGCTCATGCTGAGGGTCACAGTGTGAATTTGTGCCCAAGCAGCACTCAAGTTTGGGCGTGGCATCAGGGGCCATGAAGGTTTCTCCCACCCTGAAGGTGTGACTGCATGCCAAGAGCAAGCTTGACAGCCATGGGGAAGGAGGAGTTCTGTTTTGTGCTTGCTATACCCAGCTGTGTGGAGAATTGATATAATGTCTAGGTTCAGATATCTGAAAACCAAGGTTAGGATGAGGTGACGGCATAAGACCATGGCGTGTCCGAAGTGCTGGGTGTGCGGCCAGCTGTCTCCTTGTCTGTCTGGACGTCTGGCTTCAGGCTGTGTCAGGAGAGCATGAGTGCCCAGAGCAACCTATCCAGTTCGGGTACCGTCGAGGCCCGAGCAGGTTGATCCTCATCTGGGTTTTCTGGAGAGCCCCACAGGGAAACGTTTTTCTTCCGTTGGGCAGACTCTGGGCTGGGTTTTGGTTCCGGAGTTCCTAGTCCGGAGGGCTTGTTTGCCAGGAGTGTGAGGAAGGAAGTCTGAAAACACAAGCTAGCGTGAGGTTTGGGACCGAGGGCACGGCAGGCCCACTCTGCAGAGGCTAAATCGAGATCTCCTGCACTGAGGTCATGTCAACTATGAGACGTGCCTCAGGCTAGAGTTCTTGTCCAGCATGGCCTCTTCCTGAAGGGTGTGGGGGCTTCATGAGGCCAGAAAGTTTTGGCTACGATGGGATTTGTGAACTGCTCCAAAACTGAAGGTTACATTCTGCACGACAGTCGAGTCCTATTGGATGGTTCCAAGAGTCCCCATATGGAAAGACTCGACAGCAGGTGTCTAAGCATGGATGCCTGGGATCGCCACCTCATATTCCCACTCTTTAGTCAGGACAAGGCAGGCTCAATCTGCGGGCTCCTGGGTGAGCTACCCAGAGGGGAGAGTTGAAATGGACTCTCCTGAAGATGAGTCCTACTGTGGCTTGGTGGCCTGGGAGACCTTGGAATGTGGAGGTGGCTCAGGGACTCTGCAGGATTCTCCAACATGAGGTGTTTGACACGGCTCCAACAAGGAAACTTCCCATGTGGAGACGAGAGGAGTTCTGTCCCGTGCCTCAGGAAAGCCCCATACCCTGTTCTTCGAACCAAAGCCTCTGAGGAGTGACACCTGGAAACCAAAGCAAGAGTTGAGCCTACGGCCTAAAGGCCTGTCCGGCTCAACCTTCTATCTCTGTTGACATCTGTGTGCATGCATTCATGGATGTACCTGCTCAGCTTGTGTCCGAATGCCCCTGTGAGTCCAGTGAGGCTCCCAGTAGTGGGATGTCCTCGGAGGCCTTGAGGTTTCTCATATTCTGGAGGTGTGTGGCCAAAGGAATGGACACAGTTTGCCAGGAGAGAGCAGGCACGGTCCTGTGGTATGGCTCCAGAGGACCCAGCCTAGAGGCTGTGTTTGCCAGGGCTGTGCGGACAGATGTCTGAAAAAGCAAACTTGGCTCAGCTAGGGGCCAATGTAATGGCAGGCCTGATCTCTAGTCCGTGAGGGGAGATCCTCTGGAAATCAAAGTAGGCAAGTGGGAGGCAGTCACTCAGGATTTTGTCTCTGGGTGTTGCGTTTACAGTGTCCGGTCAGGGTAGGGGTTGTCTCAGAGGCCGAGGAAGAGCCTTCCTCTCGGGGGATTGTCCAAGCTCCCAAGTGTTTGTGTTCATTCTGTGGGAATGAAGAGTACTGTTTTCTGCCACAGGGGACCCCCCAGGAGAGGGACTCTAGAGCACAGCAGTGGGTTCCCTCAACTGGAATACACACCATCTAGTTAGTCCTGGGTGCCTATGGGCATGGCAAGCCACATATGCGGGCTCTTGGTCCAGTCACTGAGAGGCGTTACTTGAATAAGGTACTCACGCTGAGGGTCACAATGTGTGTTTGTGCCCAAGGCTGCCCTCACGCTTGGGCGTGGCCTCATGGGCCATGCCTTTTTCTCCTACACTGAAGGTTTGACTCACTGCCAGCAGCAAGGTTTCTTGCCAGGGGGAAGGAGGGGTTCTGACTTGTGCATCAAGTTCCCCCCTGTGCAGGGATTGGAGATAAGGTCTAGGTTCCGATGACTGAAAACCCAGGTTGGGAAAGGATGGTGGCCTAAGGCAGTGGCGGGTCCAATGTGCTGGGTGTGCAGCCAGCTGTGTCGGTGTCTGTTGGAAGGTCTGGGCTCAGGCTATTTGCGACAGAGCATCACTGTTTAAGGTAGCCTATGCAATTGGGGTGTTGCCGAGGGCCAAGCAGTTTGATCCTCATTTGGGGTTTCTGGGCAGCGCCATAGACAATGTTTTTCTCCTGGGAGGCAGGCACAGTGCTTCATTGTGGCCCCAGAATTCCCAGTAGGGAGGGTTTGTGGGCCAGGATTGTGAGGACGGAAGTCTGAAAACACAAGCTAGTGTGAGGATTGGAGCCAAGGGCAGAGCAGGCCCACTCTGCAGAGGCTGAATCAAAATCTCCTGCATCTGAAGTCAGGCTGAGGATCAGACGTTGGCTGAGGCTGGAGTATGTGTCCATGATGGCACCTTCATGAAGTGGGGGCCTCATGATGCCAAGGAAGTTTTCCCACGCTGAGTTTGGAGGTTGCCCCAAACCACAAGGTTTCCTTCTGCGGGACATTCGAGTCCTGTTGCATGGCTCCAGGACATACCATATGGAAGGACTGGAGAGCAGGGTTCGAAGGATGGATCCCTGTACAGCATGCCTCGCATTCCCATTGGCTATTAGCGACAAGATATGTTTGATCTGCTGCCTCTGGAACACGCGACCCAGGGGGCTGAGTTGAAATGGCCTCTCCTGAGGATGCGTCATAATGTGCGTTTGGGTCCATGGAGACCTTGGAATGTGCTGGTTGTTCAGTGGCCCTGCGGAACTCTCCTACCTGAAGTGTTTGATACATACCAGTAAGAAAGCTGCCCGTGTGGAGATGAGAGAGGTTTGGTTTGGTGCCTCAGAAAAGCCCCATGTGCTGGTCTACGAAAACAGTCCTCTGAGAACGGAAACATGGAAACCAAAGCTAAGGTTCAGATTAGGGCCTGGGGGCCTGTCCATTTCAACCTTCTGTCTCTGGGGACACTGTTTGAGAGTCAAAGTGGAGATGGTTGCTCCGCTGGTGTCAGAGAGCCCCTCTTAGTCCAGGGTGGCCTATACAATTGATGGCCTCAGGGAACTTGGAGCTTTTCCCTAACCTGTAGGGTTGTGGTCAATGGATTGGGCACACTTTCCTCGAGAGGGCAGGCACAATCTTTCGCTGTTTGGTCCAGAGGCCCTAGCCTGGATGTTGTGTGGGTCCAGGCTGTGGGCACAGAAGTCTGAATACACAAACTCAGCTTATGAGTGGCGCCTAGGGTATGGCCGGCCGGATGTACAGCCCGAGAGGGAGCTCCTGGGCCTCTGAAACAAGGGCGAGTGGGAGGCGTTCCTTCAGGCTTTTGTCTCTGGATGTTGCGTCCGGGATAGCCGTGGATTGGAGCGGTGGCCTCAGGTAGTGTGGACGAGTATCCCTCTCTGGGGATTTGTCCCAGCTCCCAAGAGTTTGGGGTCATTTTGTGGGAAGGGTGGAGTCGTGTTGTCTGGCTCATGGGTCTCTCCAAGAAAGGGATTCCAGAGCAGAGCTCCAGGTACGGGCGGGGTGACTGGAAAATTCAAACCGTGGTGAGGATTGGGTGCATAGGGGCTTGGCAAGCCCCATATGTGGGCTATTGGTCCAGGCCCTGACAGGCCTTTCTTTGACATGGGGCTCATGCTGAGGGTCACAGTGTGAATTTGTGCCCAAGCAGCACTCAAGTTTGGGCGTGGCATCAGGGGCCATGAAGGTTTCTCCCACCCTGAAGGTGTGACTGCATGTCAAGAGCAAGCTTGACAGCCATGGGGAAGGAGGAGTTCTGTTTTGTGCTTGCTATACCCAGCTGTGTGGAGAATTGATATAATGTCTAGGTTCAGATATCTGAAAACCAAGGTTAGGATGAGGTGACGGCATAAGACCATGGCGTGTCCGAAGTGCTGGGTGTGCGGCCAGCTGTCTCCTTGTCTGTCTGGACGTCTGGCTTCAGGCTGTGTCAGGCAGAGCATGAGTGCCCAGAGCAGCCTATCCAGTTCGGGTACCGTCGAGGCCCGAGCAGGTTGATCCTCATCTGGGTTTTCTGGAGAGCCCCACAGGGAAACGTTTTTCTTCCATTGGGCAGACACTGGGATGGGTTTTGGTTCCGGAGTTCCTAGTCCGGAGGGCTTGTTTGCCAGGAGTGTGAGGAAGGAAGTCTGAAAACACAAGCTAGCGTGAGGTTTGGGACCGAGGGCACGGCAGTGCCACTCTGCAGAGGCTGAATCGAGATCTCCTGCACTGAGGTCATGTCAACTATGAGACGTGCCTCAGGCTAGAGTTCTTGTCCAGCATGGCCTCTTCCTGAAGGGTGTGGGGGCTTCATGAGGCCAGAAAGTTTTGCCTACGATGGGATTTGTGAACTGCTCCAAAACTGAAGGTTACCTTCTGCACGACAGTCGAGTCCTATTGGATGGTTCTAAGAGGCCCCATATGGAAAGACTCGAGAGCAGGTGTCTAAGCATGGATGCCTGGGAACGCCACCTCATATTCCCACTCTTTAGTCAGGACAAGGCAGGCTCAATCTGCGGGCTCCTGGGTGAGCTACCCAGAGGGGAGAGTTGAAATGGACTCTCCTGAAGATGAGTCCTACTGTGGCTTGGTGGCCTGGGAGACCTTGGAATGTGGAGGTGGCTCAGGGACTCTGCAGGATTCTCCAACATGAGGTGTTTGACACGGCTCCAACAAGGAAACTTCCCATGTGGAGACGAGAGGGGTTCTGTCCCGTGCCTCAGGAAAGCCCCATACCCTGTTCTTTGAACCAAAGCCTCTGAGGAGTGACACCTGGAAACCAAAGCAAGAGTTGAGACTACGGCCTAAAGGCCTGTCCGGCTCAACCTTCTATCTCTGTTGACATCTGTGTGCATGCATTCATGGATGTAGCTGCTCAGCTTGTGTCCGAATGCCCCTGTGAGTCCAGTGAGGCTCCCAGTAGTGGGATGTCCTCGGAGGCCTTGAGGTTTCTCATATTCTGGAGGTGTGTGGCCAAAGGAATGGACACAGTTTGCCAGGAGAGAGCAGGCACGGTCCTGTGGTATGGCTCCAGAGGACCCAGCCTAGAGGCTGTGTTTGCCAGGGCTGTGGGGACAGATGACTGAAAAAGCAAACTTGGCTCAGCTAGGGGCCAATGTAATGGCAGGCCTGATCTCTAGTCCGTGAGGGGAGATCCTCTGGAAATCAAAGTAGGCAAGTGGGAGGCAGTCACTCAGGATTTTGTCTCTGGGTGTTGCGTTTACAGTGTCCGGTCAGGGTAGGGGTTGTCTCAGAGGCCGAGGAAGAGCCTTCCTCTCGGGGGATTGTCCAAGCTCCCAAGTGTTTGTGTTCATTCTGTGGGAATGAAGAGTACTGTTTTCTGCCACAGGGGACCCCCCAGGAGAGGGACTCTAGAGCACAGCAGTGGGTTCCCTCAACTGGAATACACACCATCTAGTTAGTCCTGGGTGCCTATGGGCAAGGCAAGCCACATATGCGTGCTCTTGGTCCAGTCACTGAGAGGCATATCTTGAATAAGGTACTCACGCTGAGGGTCACAATGTGTGTTTGTGCCCAAGGCGGCCCTCACGCTTGGGCGTGGCCTCATGGGCCATGCCATTTTCTCCTACAATGAAGGTTTGACTCACTGCCAGCAGCAAGGTTTCTTGCCATGGGGAAGGAGGGGTTCTGACTTGTGCATCAGGTTCCCCCCTGTGCAGGGATTGGAGATAATGTCTGGGTTCCGATGACTGAAAACCCAGGTTGGGAATGGATGGTGGCCTAAGGCAGTGGCGGGTCCAATGTGCTGGGTGTGCAGCCAGCTGTGTCGGTGTCTGTTGGAAGGTCTGGGCTCAGGCTATTTGTGACAGAGCATCACTGTTTAAGGTAGCCTATGCAATTGGGGTGTTGCCGAGGGCCAAGCAGTTTGATCCTCATTTGGGGTTTCTGGGCAGCGCCATAGACAATGTTTTTCTCCTGGGAGGCAGGCACAGTGCTTCATTGTGGCCCCAGAATTCCCAGTAGGGAGGGTTTGTGGGCCAGGATTGTGAGGACGGAAGTCTGAAAACACAAGCTAGTGTGAGGATTGGAGCCAAGGGCAGAGCAGGCCCACTCTGAAGAGGCTGAATCAAAATCTCCTGCATCTGAAGTCAGGCTGAGGATCAGACGTTGGCTGAGGCTGGCGTATGTGTCCATGATGGCACCTTCATGAAGTGGGTGCCTCATGAGGCCAAGGAAGTTTTCCCACGCTGAGTTTGGAGGTTGCCCCAAACCACAAGGTTTCCTTCTGCGGGACATTCGAGTCCTGTTGCATGGCTCCAGGACATACCATATGGAAGGACTGGAGAGCAGGGTTCGAAGGATGGATCCCTGTACAGCATGCCTCGCATTCCCATTGGCTATTAGCGACAAGATATGTTTGATCTGCTGCCTCTGGAACACGCGACCCAGGGGGCTGAGTTGAAATGGCCTCTCCTGAGGATGCGTCATAATGTGCGTTTGGGTCCATGGAGACCTTGGAATGTGCTGGTTGTTCAGTGGCCCTGCGGAACTCTCCTACCTGAAGTTTTTGATACATCCCAGTAAGAAAGCTGCCCATGTGGAGATGAGAGATGTTTGGTTTGGTGCCTCAGAAAAGCCCCATGTGCTGGTCTACGAAAACAGTCCTCTGAGAACGGAAACATGGAAACCAAAGCTAAGGTTCAGATTAGGGCCTGGGGGCCTGTCCATTTCAACCTTCTGTCTCTGGGGACACTGTCTGAGAGTCTAAGTGGAGATAGTTGCTCCGCTGGTGTCAGAGAGCCCCTCTTAGTCCAGGGTGGCCAATACTATTGATGGCCTCAGGGACCTTGGAGCTTTTCCCTAACCTGTAGGGTTGTTTTCAATGGATTGGGCACATTTTCCTTGGAGAGGGCAGGCACAATCTTTCGCTGTTTGGTCCAGAGGCCCTAGCCTGGATGTTGTGTGGGTCCAGGCTGTGGGCACAGAAGTCTGAATACACAAACTCAGCTTATGAGTGGCGCCTAGGGTATGGCAGGCCGGATGTACAGCCCGAGAGGGAGCCACTGGGCCTCTGAAACAAGGGCGAGTGGGAGGCGTCACTTCAGGCTTTTGTCCCTGGATGTTGTTCCCGGGATAGCCGTGGATTGGAGCGGTGGCCTCAGGTACTGTGGACGAGTATCCCTCTCTGGGGATTTGTCCCAGCTCCCAAGAGTTTGGGGTCATTTTGTGGGAAGGGTGGAGGCGTGTTGTCTGGCTCATGGGTCTCTCCAAGAAAGGGATTCCAGAGCAGAGTTCTAGGTACGGGCGGGGCGACTGGAAAATTCAAACCGTGGTGAGGATTGGGTGCATAGGGGCTTGGCAAGCCCCATATGTGGGCTCTTGGTCCAGGCCCTGACAGGCCTTTCTTTGACATGGGGCTCATGCTGAGGGTCACAGTGTGAATTTGTGCCCAAGCAGCACTCAAGTTTGGGCGTGGCATCAGGGGCCATGAAGGTTTCTCCCACCCTGAACGTGTGACTCCATGCCAAGAGCAAGCTTGACAGCCATGGGGAAGGAGGAGTTCTGTTTTGTGCTTGCTATACCCAGCTGTGTGGAGAATTGATATAATGTCTTCGTTCAGATATCTGAAAACCAAGGTTAGGATGAGGTGACGGCATAAGACCATGGCGTGTCCGAAGTGCTGGGTGTAAGGCCAGCTGTCTCCTTGTCTGTCTGGACGTCTGGCTTCAGGCTGTGTCAGGCAGAGCATGAGTGCCCAGAGCAGCCTATCCAGTTCGGGTACCGTCGAGGCCCGAGCAGGTTGATCCTCATCTGGGTTTTCTGGAGAGCCCCACAGGGAAACGTTTTTCTTCCGTTGGGCAGACACTGGGCTGGGTTTTGGTTCCGGAGTTCCTAGTCCGGAGGGCTTGTTTGCCAGGAGTGTGAGGAAGGAAGTCTGAAAACACAAGCTAGCGTGAGGTTTGGGACCGAGGGCACGGCAGGCCCACTCTGCAGAGGCTGAATCGAGATCTCCTGCACTGAGGTCATGTCAACTATGAGACGTGCCTCAGGCTAGAGTTCTTGTCCAGCATGGCCTCTTCCTGGAGTGTGTGGGGGCTTCATGAGGCCAGAAAGTTTTGCCTACGATGGGATTTGTGAACTGCTCCAAAACTGAAGGTTACATTCTGCACGACAGTCGAGTCCTATTGGATGGTTCCAAGAGGCCCCATATGGAAAGACTCGAGAGCAGGTGTCTAAGCATGGATGCCTGGGAACGCCACCTCATATTCCCACTCTTTAGTCAGGACAAGGCAGGCTCAATCTGCGGGCTCCTGGGTGAGCTACCCAGAGGGGAGAGTTGAAATGGACTCTCCTGAAGATGAGTCCTACTGTGGCTTGGTGGCCTGGGAGACCTTGGAATGTGGAGGTGGCTCAGGGACTCTGCAGGATTCTCCATCATGAGGTGTTTGACACGGCTCCAACAAGGAAACTTCCCATGTGGAGACGAGAGGAGTTCTGTTCCATGCCTCAGGAAAGCCCCATACCCTGTTCTTCGAACCAAAGCCTCTGAGGAGTGACACCTGGAAACCAAAGCAAGAGTTGATACTACGGCCTAAAGGCCTGACCGGCTCAACCTTCTATCTCTGTTGACATCTGTGTGCATGCATTCATGGATGTAGCTGCTCAGCTTGTGTCCGAATGGCCCTGTGAGTCCAGTGAGGCTCCCAGTAGTGGGATGTCCTCGGAGGCCTTGAGGTTTCTCATATTCTGGAGGTGTGTGGCCAAAGGAATGGACACAGTTTGCCAGGAGAGAGCAGGCACGGTCCTGTGGTATGGCTCCAGAGGACCCAGCCTAGAGGCTGTGTTTGCCAGGGCTGTGCGGACAGATGTCTGAAAAAGCAAACTTGGCTCAGCTAGGGGCCAATGTAATGGCAGGCCTGATCTCTAGTCCGTGAGGGGAGATCCTCTGGAAATCAAAGTAGGCAAGTGGGAGGCAGTCACTCAGGATTTTGTCTCTGGGTGTTGCGTTTACAGTGTCCGGTCAGGGTAGGGGTTGTCTCAGAGGCCGAGGAAGAGCCTTCCTCTCGGGGGATTGTCCAAGCTCCCAAGTGTTTGTGTTCATTCTGTGGGAATGAAGAGTACTGTTTTCTGCCACAGGGGACCCCCCAGGAGAGGGACTCTAGAGCACAGCAGTGGGTTCCCTCAACTGGAATACACACCATCTAGTTAGTCCTGGGTGCCTATGGGCATGGCAAGCCACATATGCGGGCTCTTGGTCCAGTCACTGAGAGGCGTTACTTGAATAAGGTACTCACGCTGAGGGTCACAATGTGTGTTTGTGCCCAAGGCTGCCCTCACGCTTGGGCGTGGCCTCATGGGCCATGCCTTTTTCTCCTACACTGAAGGTTTGACTCACTGCCAGCAGCAAGGTTTCTTGCCAGGGGGAAGGAGGGGTTCTGACTTGTGCATCAAGTTCCCCCCTGTGCAGGGATTGGAGATAAGGTCTAGGTTCCGATGACTGAAAACCCAGGTTGGGAAAGGATGGTGGCCTAAGGCAGTGGCGGGTCCAATGTGCTGGGTGTGCAGCCAGCTGTGTCGGTGTCTGTTGGAAGGTCTGGGCTCAGGCTATTTGCGACAGAGCATCACTGTTTAAGGTAGCCTATGCAATTGGGGTGTTGCCGAGGGCCAAGCAGTTTGATCCTCATTTGGGGTTTCTGGGCAGCGCCATAGACAATGTTTTTCTCCTGGGAGGCAGGCACAGTGCTTCATTGTGGCCCCAGAATTCCCAGTAGGGAGGGTTTGTGGGCCAGGATTGTGAGGACGGAAGTCTGAAAACACAAGCTAGTGTGAGGATTGGAGCCAAGGGCAGAGCAGGCCCACTCTGCAGAGGCTGAATCAAAATCTCCTGCATCTGAAGTCAGGCTGAGGATCAGACGTTGGCTGAGGCTGGAGTATGTGTCCATGATGGCACCTTCATGAAGTGGGGGCCTCATGATGCCAAGGAAGTTTTCCCACGCTGAGTTTGGAGGTTGCCCCAAACCACAAGGTTTCCTTCTGCGGGACATTCGAGTCCTGTTGCATGGCTCCAGGACATACCATATGGAAGGACTGGAGAGCAGGGTTCGAAGGATGGATCCCTGTACAGCATGCCTCGCATTCCCATTGGCTATTAGCGACAAGATATGTTTGATCTGCTGCCTCTGGAACACGCGACCCAGGGGGCTGAGTTGAAATGGCCTCTCCTGAGGATGCGTCATAATGTGCGTTTGGGTCCATGGAGACCTTGGAATGTGCTGGTTGTTCAGTGGCCCTGCGGAACTCTCCTACCTGAAGTGTTTGATACATACCAGTAAGAAAGCTGCCCGTGTGGAGATGAGAGAGGTTTGGTTTGGTGCCTCAGAAAAGCCCCATGTGCTGGTCTACGAAAACAGTCCTCTGAGAACGGAAACATGGAAACCAAAGCTAAGGTTCAGATTAGGGCCTGGGGGCCTGTCCATTTCAACCTTCTGTCTCTGGGGACACTGTTTGAGAGTCAAAGTGGAGATGGTTGCTCCGCTGGTGTCAGAGAGCCCCTCTTAGTCCAGGGTGGCCTATACAATTGATGGCCTCAGGGAACTTGGAGCTTTTCCCTAACCTGTAGGGTTGTGGTCAATGGATTGGGCACACTTTCCTCGAGAGGGCAGGCACAATCTTTCGCTGTTTGGTCCAGAGGCCCTAGCCTGGATGTTGTGTGGGTCCAGGCTGTGGGCACAGAAGTCTGAATACACAAACTCAGCTTATGAGTGGCGCCTAGGGTATGGCCGGCCGGATGTACAGCCCGAGAGGGAGCTCCTGGGCCTCTGAAACAAGGGCGAGTGGGAGGCGTTCCTTCAGGCTTTTGTCTCTGGATGTTGCGTCCGGGATAGCCGTGGATTGGAGCGGTGGCCTCAGGTAGTGTGGACGAGTATCCCTCTCTGGGGATTTGTCCCAGCTCCCAAGAGTTTGGGGTCATTTTGTGGGAAGGGTGGAGTCGTGTTGTCTGGCTCATGGGTCTCTCCAAGAAAGGGATTCCAGAGCAGAGCTCCAGGTATGGGCGGGGTGACTGGAAAATTCAAACCGTGGTGAGGATTGGGTGCATAGGGGCTTGGCAAGCCCCATATGTGGGCTATTGGTCCAGGCCCTGACAGGCCTTTCTTTGACATGGGGCTCATGCTGAGGGTCACAGTGTGAATTTGTGCCCAAGCAGCACTCAAGTTTGGGCGTGGCATCAGGGGCCATGAAGGTTTCTCCCACCCTGAAGGTGTGACTGCATGTCAAGAGCAAGCTTGACAGCCATGGGGAAGGAGGAGTTCTGTTTTGTGCTTGCTATACCCAGCTGTGTGGAGAATTGATATAATGTCTAGGTTCAGATATCTGAAAACCAAGGTTAGGATGAGGTGACGGCATAAGACCATGGCGTGTCCGAAGTGCTGGGTGTGCGGCCAGCTGTCTCCTTGTCTGTCTGGACGTCTGGCTTCAGGCTGTGTCAGGCAGAGCATGAGTGCCCAGAGCAGCCTATCCAGTTCGGGTACCGTCGAGGCCCGAGCAGGTTGATCCTCATCTGGGTTTTCTGGAGAGCCCCACAGGGAAACGTTTTTCTTCCATTGGGCAGACACTGGGATGGGTTTTGGTTCCGGAGTTCCTAGTCCGGAGGGCTTGTTTGCCAGGAGTGTGAGGAAGGAAGTCTGAAAACACAAGCTAGCGTGAGGTTTGGGACCGAGGGCACGGCAGTGCCACTCTGCAGAGGCTGAATCGAGATCTCCTGCACTGAGGTCATGTCAACTATGAGACGTGCCTCAGGCTAGAGTTCTTGTCCAGCATGGCCTCTTCCTGAAGGGTGTGGGGGCTTCATGAGGCCAGAAAGTTTTGCCTACGATGGGATTTGTGAACTGCTCCAAAACTGAAGGTTACCTTCTGCACGACAGTCGAGTCCTATTGGATGGTTCTAAGAGGCCCCATATGGAAAGACTCGAGAGCAGGGGTCTAAGCATGGATGCCTGGGAACGCCACCTCATATTCCCACTCTTTAGTCAGGACAAGGCAGGCTCAATCTGCGGGCTCCTGGGTGAGCTACCCAGAGGGGAGAGTTGAAATGGACTCTCCTGAAGATGAGTCCTACTGTGGCTTGGTGGCCTGGGAGACCTTGGAATGTGGAGGTGGCTCAGGGACTCTGCAGGATTCTCCAACATGAGGTGTTTGACACGGCTCCAACAAGGAAACTTCCCATGTGGAGACGAGAGGGGTTCTGTCCCGTGCCTCAGGAAAGCCCCATACCCTGTTCTTCGAACCAAAGCCTCTGAGGAGTGACACCTGGAAACCAAAGCAAGAGTTGAGACTACGGCCTAAAGGCCTGTCCGGCTCAACCTTCTATCTCTGTTGACATCTGTGTGCATGCATTCATGGATGTAGCTGCTCAGCTTGTGTCCGAATGCCCCTGTGAGTCCAGTGAGGCTCCCAGTAGTGGGATGTCCTCGGAGGCCTTGAGGTTTCTCATATTCTGGAGGTGTGTGGCCAAAGGAATGGACACAGTTTGCCAGGAGAGAGCAGGCACGGTCCTGTGGTATGGCTCCAGAGGACCCAGCCTAGAGGCTGTGTTTGCCAGGGCTGTGGGGACAGATGACTGAAAAAGCAAACTTGGCTCAGCTAGGGGCCAATGTAATGGCAGGCCTGATCTCTAGTCCGTGAGGGGAGATCCTCTGGAAATCAAAGTAGGCAAGTGGGAGGCAGTCACTCAGGATTTTGTCTCTGGGTGTTGCGTTTACAGTGTCCGGTCAGGGTAGGGGTTGTCTCAGAGGCCGAGGAAGAGCCTTCCTCTCGGGGGATTGTCCAAGCTCCCAAGTGTTTGTGTTCATTCTGTGGGAATGAAGAGTACTGTTTTCTGCCACAGGGGACCCCCCAGGAGAGGGACTCTAGAGCACAGCAGTGGGTTCCCTCAACTGGAATACACACCATCTAGTTAGTCCTGGGTGCCTATGGGCAAGGCAAGCCACATATGCGTGCTCTTGGTCCAGTCACTGAGAGGCATATCTTGAATAAGGTACTCACGCTGAGGGTCACAATGTGTGTTTGTGCCCAAGGCGGCCCTCACGCTTGGGCGTGGCCTCATGGGCCATGCCATTTTCTCCTACAATGAAGGTTTGACTCACTGCCAGCAGCAAGGTTTCTTGCCATGGGGAAGGAGGGGTTCTGACTTGTGCATCAGGTTCCCCCCTGTGCAGGGATTGGAGATAATGTCTGGGTTCCGATGACTGAAAACCCAGGTTGGGAATGGATGGTGGCCTAAGGCAGTGGCGGGTCCAATGTGCTGGGTGTGCAGCCAGCTGTGTCGGTGTCTGTTGGAAGGTCTGGGCTCAGGCTATTTGTGACAGAGCATCACTGTTTAAGGTAGCCTATGCAATTGGGGTGGTGCCGAGGGCCAAGCAGTTTGATCCTCATTTGGGGTTTCTGGGCAGCGCCATAGACAATGTTTTTCTCCTGGGAGGCAGGCACAGTGCTTCATTGTGGCCCCAGAATTCCCAGTAGGGAGGGTTTGTGGGCCAGGATTGTGAGGACGGAAGTCTGAAAACACAAGCTAGTGTGAGGATTGGAGCCAAGGGCAGAGCAGGCCCACTCTGAAGAGGCTGAATCAAAATCTCCTGCATCTGAAGTCAGGCTGAGGATCAGACGTTGGCTGAGGCTGGCGTATGTGTCCATGATGGCACCTTCATGAAGTGGGTGCCTCATGAGGCCAAGGAAGTTTTCCCACGCTGAGTTTGGAGGTTGCCCCAAACCACAAGGTTTCCTTCTGCGGGACATTCGAGTCCTGTTGCATGGCTCCAGGACATACCATATGGAAGGACTGGAGAGCAGGGTTCGAAGGATGGATCCCTGTACAGCATGCCTCGCATTCCCATTGGCTATTAGCGACAAGATATGTTTGATCTGCTGCCTCTGGAACACGCGACCCAGGGGGCTGAGTTGAAATGGCCTCTCCTGAGGATGCGTCATAATGTGCGTTTGGGTCCATGGAGACCTTGGAATGTGCTGGTTGTTCAGTGGCCCTGCGGAACTCTCCTACCTGAAGTTTTTGATACATCCCAGTAAGAAAGCTGCCCATGTGGAGATGAGAGATGTTTGGTTTGGTGCCTCAGAAAAGCCCCATGTGCTGGTCTACGAAAACAGTCCTCTGAGAACGGAAACATGGAAACCAAAGCTAAGGTTCAGATTAGGGCCTGGGGGCCTGTCCATTTCAACCTTCTGTCTCTGGGGACACTGTCTGAGAGTCTAAGTGGAGATAGTTGCTCCGCTGGTGTCAGAGAGCCCCTCTTAGTCCAGGGTGGCCAATACTATTGATGGCCTCAGGGACCTTGGAGCTTTTCCCTAACCTGTAGGGTTGTTTTCAATGGATTGGGCACATTTTCCTTGGAGAGGGCAGGCACAATCTTTCGCTGTTTGGTCCAGAGGCCCTAGCCTGGATGTTGTGTGGGTCCAGGCTGTGGGCACAGAAGTCTGAATACACAAACTCAGCTTATGAGTGGCGCCTAGGGTATGGCAGGCCGGATGTACAGCCCGAGAGGGAGCCACTGGGCCTCTGAAACAAGGGCGAGTGGGAGGCGTCACTTCAGGCTTTTGTCCCTGGATGTTGTTCCCGGGATAGCCGTGGATTGGAGCGGTGGCCTCAGGTACTGTGGACGAGTATCCCTCTCTGGGGATTTGTCCCAGCTCCCAAGAGTTTGGGGTCATTTTGTGGGAAGGGTGGAGGCGTGTTGTCTGGCTCATGGGTCTCTCCAAGAAAGGGATTCCAGAGCAGAGTTCTAGGTACGGGCGGGGCGACTGGAAAATTCAAACCGTGGTGAGGATTGGGTGCATAGGGGCTTGGCAAGCCCCATATGTGGGCTCTTGGTCCAGGCCCTGACAGGCCTTTCTTTGACATGGGGCTCATGCTGAGGGTCACAGTGTGAATTTGTGCCCAAGCAGCACTCAAGTTTGGGCGTGGCATCAGGGGCCATGAAGGTTTCTCCCACCCTGAACGTGTGACTCCATGCCAAGAGCAAGCTTGACAGCCATGGGGAAGGAGGAGTTCTGTTTTGTGCTTGCTATACCCAGCTGTGTGGAGAATTGATATAATGTCTTCGTTCAGATATCTGAAAACCAAGGTTAGGATGAGGTGACGGCATAAGACCATGGCGTGTCCGAAGTGCTGGGTGTGCGGCCAGCTGTCTCCTTGTCTGTCTGGACGTCTGGCTTCAGGCTGTGTCAGGCAGAGCATGAGTGCCCAGAGCAGCCTATCCAGTTCGGGTACCGTCGAGGCCCGAGCAGGTTGATCCTCATCTGGGTTTTCTGGAGAGCCCCACAGGGAAACGTTTTTCTTCCGTTGGGCAGACACTGGGCTGGGTTTTGGTTCCGGAGTTCCTAGTCCGGAGGGCTTGTTTGCCAGGAGTGTGAGGAAGGAAGTCTGAAAACACAAGCTAGCGTGAGGTTTGGGACCGAGGGCACGGCAGGCCCACTCTGCAGAGGCTGAATCGAGATCTCCTGCACTGAGGTCATGTCAACTATGAGACGTGCCTCAGGCTAGAGTTCTTGTCCAGCATGGCCTCTTCCTGGAGTGTGTGGGGGCTTCATGAGGCCAGAAAGTTTTGCCTACGATGGGATTTGTGAACTGCTCCAAAACTGAAGGTTACATTCTGCACGACAGTCGAGTCCTATTGGATGGTTCCAAGAGGCCCCATATGGAAAGACTCGAGAGCAGGTGTCTAAGCATGGATGCCTGGGAACGCCACCTCATATTCCCACTCTTTAGTCAGGACAAGGCAGGCTCAATCTGCGGGCTCCTGGGTGAGCTACCCAGAGGGGAGAGTTGAAATGGACTCTCCTGAAGATGAGTCCTACTGTGGCTTGGTGGCCTGGGAGACCTTGGAATGTGGAGGTGGCTCAGGGACTCTGCAGGATTCTCCATCATGAGGTGTTTGACACGGCTCCAACAAGGAAACTTCCCATGTGGAGACGAGAGGAGTTCTGTTCCATGCCTCAGGAAAGCCCCATACCCTGTTCTTCGAACCAAAGCCTCTGAGGAGTGACACCTGGAAACCAAAGCAAGAGTTGATACTAGGGCCTAAAGGCCTGACCGGCTCAACCTTCTATCTCTGTTGACATCTGTGTGCATGCATTCATGGATGTAGCTGCTCAGCTTGTGTCCGAATGGCCCTGTGAGTCCAGTGAGGCTCCCAGTAGTGGGATGTCCTCGGAGGCCTTGAGGTTTTTCATATTCTGGAGGTGTGTGGCCAAAGGAATGGACACAGTTTCCCAGGAGAGAGCAGGCACGGTCCTGTGGTATGGCTCCAGAGGACCCAGCCTAGAGGCTGTGTTTGCCAGGGCTGTGCGGACAGATGTCTGAAAAAGCAAACTTGGCTCAGCTAGGGGCCAATGTAATGGCAGGCCTGATCTCTAGTCCGTGAGGGGAGATCCTCTGGAAATCAAAGTAGGCAAGTGGGAGGCAGTCACTCAGGATTTTGTCTCTGGGTGTTGCGTTTACAGTGTCCGGTCAGGGTAGGGGTTGTCTCAGAGGCCGAGGAAGAGCCTTCCTCTCGGGGGATTGTCCAAGCTCCCAAGTGTTTGTGTTCATTCTGTGGGAATGAAGAGTACTGTTTTCTGCCACAGGGGACCCCCCAGGAGAGGGACTCTAGAGCACAGCAGTGGGTTCCCTCAACTGGAATACACACCATCTAGTTAGTCCTGGGTGCCTATGGGCATGGCAAGCCACATATGCGGGCTCTTGGTCCAGTCACTGAGAGGCATTACTTGAATAAGGTACTCACGCTGAGGGTCACAATGTGTGTTTGTCCCCATGGCGGCCCTCACGCTTGGGCGTGGCCTCATGGGCCATGCCGTTTTCTCCTACACTGAAGGTTTGACTCACTGCCAGCAGCAAGTTTTCTTGCCATGGGGTAGGAGGAGTTCTGACTTGTGCATCAGGTTCCCCCCTGTGCAGGGATTGGAGATAAGGTCTAGGTTCCGATGACTGAAAACCCAGGTTGGGAATGGATGGTGGCCTAAGGCAGTGGCGGGTCCAATGTGCTGGGTGTGCAGCCAGCTGTGTCGGTGTCTGTTGGAAGGTCTGGGCTCAGGCTATTTGCGACAGAGCATCACTGTTTCAGGTACCCTATGCAATTGGGGTGTCGCCGAGGGCCAATCAGTTTGATCCTCATTTGGGGTTTCTGGGCAGCGCCATAGACAAGGTTTTTCTCCTGGGAGGCAGGCACAGTGCTTTATTGTGGCCCCAGAATTCCCAGTAGGGAGGGTTTGTGGGCCAGGAGTGTGAGGACGGAAGTCTGAAAACACAAGCTAGTGTGAGGATTGGAGCCAAGGTCAGAGCAGGCCCACTCTGCAGAGGCTGAATCAAAATCTCCTGCATCTGAAGTCAGGCTGAGGATCGGACGTTGGCTGAGGCTGGAGTATGTGTCCATGATGGCACCTTCATGAAGTGGGGGCCTCATGAGGCCAAGGAAGTTTTCCCACGCTGAGTTTGGAGGTTGCCCCAAACCACAAGGTTTCCTTCTGCGGGACATTCGAGTCCTGTTGCATGGCTCCAGGACATACCATATGGAAGGACTGGAGAGCAGGGTTCGAAGGATGGATCCCTGTACAGCATGCCTCGCATTCCCATTGGCTATTAGCGACAAGATATGTTTGATCTGCTGCCTCTGGAACACGCGACCCAGGGGGCTGAGTTGAAATGGCCTCTCCTGAGGATGCGTCATAATGTGCGTTTGGGTCCATGGAGAACTTGGAATGTGCTGGTTGTTCAGTGGCCCTGCGGAACTCTCCTACATGAAGTGTTTGATACATCCCAGTAAGAAAGCTGCCCATGTGGAGATGAGAGATGTTTTGTTTGGTGCCTCAGAAAAGCACCATGTGCTGGTCTACGAAAACAGTCCTCTGAGAACGGAAACATGGAAACCAAAGCTAAGGTTCAGATTAGGGCCTGGGGGCCTGTCCATTTCAACCTTCTGTCTCTGGGGACACTGTGTGAGAGTCTAAGTGGAGATATTTGCTCCGCTGGTGTCAGAGAGCCCCTCTTAGTCCAGGGTGGCCTATACTATTGATGGCCTCAGGGACCTTGGAGCTTTTCCCTAACCTGTAGGGTTGTGGTCAATGGATTGGGCACACTTTCCTTGGAGAGGGCAGGCACAATCTTTCGCTGTTTGGTCCAGAGGCCCTAGCCAGGATGTTGTGTGGGTCCAGGCTGTGGGCATAGAAGTCTGAATACACAAACTCAGCTTATGAGTGGCGCCTAGGGTATGGCCGGCCGGATGTACAGCCCGAGAGGGAGCTCCTGGGCCTCTGAAACAAGGGCGAGTGGGAGGCGTTCCTTCAGGCTTTTTTCTCTGTATGTTGTGTCCGGGATAGCCGTGGATTGGAGTGGTGGCCTCAGGTACTGTGGACGAGTATCCCTCTCTGGGGATTTGTCCCAGCTCCCAAGAGTTTGGGGTCATTTTGTGGGAAGGGTGGAGTCGTGTTGTCTGGCTCATGGGTCTCTCCAAGAAAGGGATTCCAGAGCAGAGCTCCAGGTACGGGCGGGGCGACTGGAAAATTCAAACCGTGGTGAGGATTGGGTGCTAGGGGCTTGGCAAGCCCCATATGTAGGCTCTTGGTCCAGGCCCTGACAGGCCTTTCTTTGACATGGGGCTCATGCTGAGGGTCACAGTGTGAAATTGTGCCCAAGCAGCACTCAAGTTTGGGCGTGGCATCAGGGTCCATGAAGGTTTCTCCCACTCTGAAGGTGTGACTCCATGCCAAGAGCAAGCTTGACAGCCATGGGAAAGGAGGAGTTCTGTTTTGTGCTTGCTATACCCAGCTGTGTGGAGAATTGATATAATGTCTAGGTTCAGATATCTGAAAACCAAGATTAGGATGAGGTGACGGCATAAGACCATGGCGTGTCCGAAGTGCTGGGTGTGCGGCCAGCTGTCTCCTTGTCTGTCTGGACGTCTGGCTTCAGGATGTGTCAGGCAGAGAATGAGTGCCCAGAGCAGCCTATCCAGTTCGGGTACCGTCGAGGCCCGAGCAGGTTGATCCTCATCTGGGTTTTCTGGAGAGCCCCACAGGGAAACGTTTTTCTTCCGTTGGGCAGACACTGGGCTGGGTTTTGGTTCTGGAGTTCCTAGTCCGGAGGGCTTGTTTGCCAGGAGTGTGAGGAAGGAATTCTGAAAACACAAGCTAGCGTGAGGTTTGGGACCGAGGGCACGGCAGGCCCTCTCTGCAGAGGCTGAATCGAGATCTCCTGCACTGAGGTCATGTCAACTATGAGACGTGCCTCAGGCTAGAGTTCTTGTCCAGCATGGCCTCTTCCTGAAGGGTGTGGGGGCTTCATGAGGCCAGAAAGTTTTGCCTACGATGGGATTTGTGAACTGCTCCAAAACTGAAGGTTACCTTCTGCACGACAGTCGAGTCCTATTGGATGGTTCCAAGAGGCCCCATATGGAAAGACTCGAGAGCAGGTGTCTAAGCATGGATGCCTGGGATCGCCACCTCATATTCCCACTCTTTAGTCAGGACAAGGCAGGCTCAATCTGCGGGCTCCTGGGTGAGCTTCCCAGAGGGGAGAGTTGAAATGGACTCTCCTGAAGATGAGTCCTACTGTGGCTTGGTGGCCTGGGAGACCTTGGAATGTGGAGGTAGCTCAGGGACTCTGCAGGATTCTCCAACATGAGGTGTTTGACACGGCTCCAACAAGGAAACTTCCCATGTGGAGTCGAGAGGAGTTCTGTTCCGTGCCTCAGGAAAGCCCCATACCCTGTTCTTCGAACCAAAGCCTCTGAGGAGTGACACCTGGAAACCAAAGCAAGAGTTGAGACTACGGCCTAAAGGCCTGTCCGGCTCAACCTTCTATCTCTGTTGACATCTGTGTGCATGCATTCATGGATGTAGCTGCTCAGCTTGTGTCCGAATGCCCCTGTGAGTCCAGTGAGGCTCCCAGTAGTGGTATGTTCTTGGAGGCCTTGAGGTTTCTCATATTCTGGAGGTGTGTGGCCAAAGGAATGGACACAGTTTCCCAGGAGAGAGCAGGCACAGTCCTGTGGTATGGCTCCAGAGGACCCAGCCTAGAGGCTGTGTTTGCCAGGGCTGTGGGGACAGATGTCTGAAAAAGCAAACTTGGCTCAGCTAGGGGCCAATGTATGGCAGGCCTGATCTCTAGTCCGTGAGTGGAGATCCTCTGGAAATCAAAGTAGGGCAAGTGGGAGGCAGTCACTCAGGATTTTGTCTCTGGGTGTTGCGTTTACAGTGTCCAGTCAGGGTAGGGGTTGTCTCAGAGGCCGAGGAAGAGCCTTCCTCTCAGGGGATTGTCCAAGCTCCCAAGTGTTTGTGTTCATTCTGGGGGAATGAAGAGTACTGTTTTCTGCCACAGGGGACCCCCCAGGAGAGGGTCTCTAGAGCACAGCAGTGGGTTCCCTCAACTGGAATACACACCATCTAGTTAGTCCTGGGTGCCTATGGGCATGGCAAGCCACATATGCGGGCTCTTGGTCCAGTCACTGAGAGGCATTACTTGAATAAGGTACTCACGCTGAGGGTCACAATGTGTGTTTGTCCCCAAGGCGGCCCTCACGCTTGGGCGTGGCCTCATGGGCCATGCCGTTTTCTCCTACACTGAAGGTTTGACTCACTGCCAGCAGCAAGGTTTCTTGCCATGGGGTAGGAGGAGTTCTGACTTGTGCATCAGGTTCCCCCCTGTGCAGGAATTGGAGATAAGGTCTAGGTTCCGATGACTGAAAACCCAGGTTGGGAATGGATGGTGGCCTAAGGCAGTGGTGGGTCCAATGTGCAGGGTGTGCAGCCAGCTGTGTCGGTGTCTGTTGGAAGGTCTGGGCTCAGGCTATTTGCGACAGAGCATCACTGTTTAAGGTAGCCTATGCAATTGGGGTGTTGCCGAGGGCCAAGCAGTTTGATCCTCATTTGGGGTTTCTGGGCAGCGCCATAGACAATGTTTTTCTCCTGGGAGGCAGGCACAGTGCTTCATTGTGACCCCAGAATTCCCAGTAGGGAGGGTTTGTGGGCCAGGAGTGTGAGGACGGAAGTCTGAAAACACAAGCTAGTGTGAGGATTAAAGCCAAGGGCAGAGCAGGCCCACTCTGCAGAGGCTGTATCAAAATCTCCTGCATCTGAAGTCAGGCTGAGGATCAGACGTTGGCTGAGGCTGGAGTATGTGTCCATGATGGCACCTTCATGAAGTGGGGGCCTCATGAGGCCAAGGAAGTTTTCCCACGCTGTGTTTGTAGGTTTCCCCAAACCACAAGGTTTCCTTCTGCGGGACATTCGAGTCCTGTTGCATGGCTCCAGGACATACCATATGGAAGGACTGGAGAGCAGGGTTCGAAGGATGGATCCCTGTACAGCATGCCTCGCATTCCCATTGGCTATTAGCGACAAGATATGTTTGATCTGCTGCCTCTGGAACACGCGACCCAGGGGGCTGAGTTGAAATGGCCTCTCCTGAGGATGCGTCATAATGTGCGTTTGGGTCCATGGAGACCTTGGAATGTGCTGGTTGTTCAGTGGCCCTGCGGAACTCTCCTACCTGAAGTGTTTGATACATCCCAGTAAGAAAGCTGCCCATGTGTAGATGAGAGATGTTTGGTTTGGTGCCTCAGAAAAGCACCATGTGCTGGTCTACGAAAACAGTCCTCTGAGAACGGAAACATGGAAACCAAAGCTAAGGTTCAGATTAGGGCCTGGGGGCCTGTCCATTTCAACCATCTGTCTCTGGGGACACTGTGTGAGAGTCTAAGTGGAGATAGTTGCTCCGCTGGTGTCAGAGAGCCCCTCTTAGTCCAGGGTGGCCTATACTATTGATGGCCTCAGTGACCTTGGAGCTTTTCCCTAACCTGTAGGGTTGTGGTCAATGGATTGGGCACATTTTTCTTGGAGAGGGCAGGCACAATCTTTCGCTGTTTGGTCCAGAGGCCCTAGCCTGGATGTTGTGTGGGTCCAGGCTGTGGGCACAGAAGTCTGAATACACAAACTCAGCTTAGGAGTGGCGCCTAGGGTATGGCAGGCCGGATGTACAGCCCGAGAGGGAGCTCCTGGGCCTCTGAAACAAGGGCGAGTGGGAGGCGTTCCTTCAGGCTTTTGTCTCTGGATGTTGTGTCCGGGATAGCCATGGATTGGAGCGGTGGCCTCAGGTACTGTGGACGAGTATCCCTCTCTGGGGATTTGTCCCAGCTCCCAAGAGTTTGGGGTCATTTTGTGGGAAGGGTGGAGTCGTGTTGTCTGGATCATGGGTCTCTCCAAGAAAGGGATTCCAGAGCAGAGCTCCAGGTACGGGCGGGGCGACTGGAAAATTCAAACCGTGGGGAGGATTGGGTGCATAGGGGCTTGGCAAGCCCCATATGTGGGCTCTTGGTCCAGGCCCTGACAGGCCTTTCTTTGACATGGGGCTCATGCTGAGGGTCACAGTGTGAATTTGTGCCCAGCAGCACTCAAGTTTGGGCGTGGCATCAGGGGCCATGAAGGTTTCTCCCACCCTGAACGTGTGACTCCATGCCAAGAGCAAGCTTGACAGCCATGGGGAAGGAGGAGTTCTGTTTTGTGCTTGCTATACCCAGCTGTGTGGAGAATTGATATAATGTCTAGGTTCAGATATCTGAAAACCAAGGTTAGGATGAGGTGACGGCATAAGACCATGGCGTGTCCGAAGTGCTGGGTGTGCGGCCAGCTGTCTCCTTGTCTGTCTGGACGTCTGGCTTCAGGCTGTGTCAGGCAGAGCATGAGTGCCCAGAGCAGCCTATCCAGTTCGGGTACCGTCGAGGCCTGAGCAGGTTGATCCTCATCTGGGTTTTCTTGAGAGCCCCACAGGGAAACGTTTTTCTTCCGTTGGGCAGACACTGGGCTGGGTTTTGGTTCTGGAGTTCCTAGTCCGGAGGGCTTGTTTGCCAGGAGTGTGAGGAAGGAATTCTGAAAACACAAGCTAGCGTGAGGTTTGGGACCGAGGGCACGGCAGGCCCTCTCTGCAGAGGCTGAATCGAGATCTCCTGCACTGAGGTCATGTCAACTATGAGACGTGCCTCAGGCTAGAGTTCTTGTCCAGCATGGCCTCTTCCTGAAGGGTGTGGGGGCTTCATGAGGCCAGAAAGTTTTGGCTACGATGGGATTTGTGAACTGCTCCAAAACTGAAGGTTACCTTCTGCACGACAGTCGAGTCCTATTGGATGGTTCCAAGAGGCCCCATATGGAAAGACTCGAGAGCAGGTGTCTAAGCATGGATGCCTGGGATCGCCACCTCATATTCCCACTCTTTAGTCAGGACAAGGCAGGCTCAATCTGCGGGCTCCTGGGTGAGCTACCCAGAGGGGAGGGTTGAAATGGACTCTCCTGAAGATGAGTCCTACTGTGGCTTGGTGGCTTGGGAGACCTTGGAATGTGGAGGTGGCTCAGGGACTCTGCAGGATTCTCCAACATGAGGTGTTTGACACGGCTCCAACAAGGAAACTTCCCATGTGGAGTCGAGAGGAGTTCTGTTCCGTGCCTCAGGAAAGCCCCATACCCTGTTCTTCGAACCAAAGCCTCTGAGGAGTGACACCTGGAAACCAAAGCAAGAGTTGAGACTACGGCCTAAAGGCCTGTCCGGCTCAACCTTCTATCTCTGTTGACATCTGTGTGCATGCATTCATGGATGTAGCTGCTCAGCTTGTGTCCGAATGCCCCTGTGAGTCCAGTGAGGCTCCCAGTAGTGGGATGTTCTTGGAGGCCTTGAGGTTTCTCATATTCTGGAAGTGTGTGGCCAAAGGAATGGACACAGTTTCCCAGGAGAGAGCAGGCACAGTCCTGTGGTATGGCTCCAGAGGACCCAGCCTAGAGGCTGTGTTTGCCAGGGCTGTGGGGACAGATGTCTGAAAAAGCAAACTTGGCTCAGCTAGGGGCCAATGTAATGGCAGGCCTGATCTCTAGTCCGTGAGGGGAGATCCTCTGGAAATCAAAGTAGGGCAAGTGGGAGGCAGTCACTCAGGATTTTGTCTCTGGGTGTTGCGTTTACAGTGTCCGGTCAGGGTAGGGGTTGTCTCAGAGGCCGAGGAAGAGCCTTCCTCTCAAGGGATTGTCCAAGCTCCCAAGTGTTTGTGTTCATTCTGTGGGAATGAAGAGTACTGTTTTCTGCCACAGGGGACCCCCCAGGAGAGGGTCTCTAGAGCACAGCAGTGGGTTCCCTCAACTGGAATACAAACCATCTAGTTAGTCCTGGGTGCCTATGGGCATGACAAGCCACATATGCGGGCTCTTGGTCCAGTCACTGAGAGGCGTTACTTGAATAAGGTACTCACGCTGAGGGTCACAATGTGTGTTTGTGCCCAAGGCGGCCCTCACGCTTGGGCGTGGCCTCATGGGCCATGCCATTTTCTCCTACACTGAAGGTTTGACTCACTGCCAGCAGCAAGGTTTCTTGCCATGGGGAAGGAGCGGTTCTGACTTGTGCATCAGGTTCCCCCCTGTGCAGGGATTGGAGATAAGGTCTAGGTTCCGATGACTGAAAACCCAGCTTGGGAATGGATGGTGGCCTAAGGCAGTGGCGGGTCCAATGTGCTGGGTGTGCAGCCAGCTGTGTCGGTGTCTGTTGGAAGGTCTGGGCTCAGGCTATTTGCTACAGAGCATCACTGTTTAAGGTAGCCTATGCAATTGGGGTGTTGCCGAGGGCCAAGCAGTTTGATCCTCATTTGGGGTTTCTGGGCAGCGCCATAGACAATGTTTTTCTCCTGGGAGGCAGGCACAGTGCTTCATTGTGGCCCCAGAATTCCCAGTAGGGAGGGTTTGTGGGCCAGGAGTGTGAGGACGGAAGTCTGAAAACACAAGCATGTGTGAGGATTAAAGCCAAGGGCAGAGCAGGCCCACTCTGCAGAGGCTGAATCAAAATCTCCTGCATCTGAAGTCAGGCTGAGGATCAGACGTTGGCTGAGGCTGGAGTATGTGTCCATGATGGCACCTTCATGAAGTGGGGGCCTCATGAGGCCAAGGAAGTATTCCCACGCTGTGTTTGTAGGTTTCCCCAAACCACAAGGTTTCCTTCTGCGGGACATTCGAGTCCTGTTGCATGGCTCCAGGACATACCATATGGAAGGACTGGAGAGCAGGGTTCGACGGATGGATCCCTGTACAGCATGCCTCGCATTCCCATTGGCTATTAGCGACAAGATATGTTTGATCTGCTGCCTCTGGAACACGTGACCCAGGGGGCTGAGTTGAAATGGCCTCTCCTGAGGATGCGTCATAATGTGCGTTTGGGTCCTTGGAGACCTTGGAATGTGCTGGTTGTTCAGTGGCCCTGCGGAACTCTCCTACCTGAAGTGTTTGTTACATCCCAGTAAGAAAGCTGCCCATGTGTAGATGAGAGATGTTTGGTTTGGTGCCTCAGAAAAGCACCATGTGCTGGTCTACGAAAACAGTCCTCTGAGAACGGAAACATGGAAACCAAAGCTAAGGTTCAGATTAGGGCCTGGGGGCCTGTCCATTTCAACCTTCTGTCTCTGGGGACACTGTGTGAGAGTCTAAGTGGAGATAGTTGCTCCGCTGGTGTCAGAGAGCCCCTCTTAGTCCAGGGTGGCCTATACTATTGATGGCCTCAGTGACCTTGGAGCTTTTCCCTAACCTGTAGGGTTGTGGTCAATGGATTGGGCACACTTTCCTTGGAGAGGGCAGGCACAATCTTTCGCTGTTTGGTCCAGAGGCCCTAGCCTGGATGTTGTGTGGGTCCAGGCTGTGGGCACAGAAGTCTGAATACACAAACTCAGCTTATGAGTGGCGCCTAGGGTATGGCAGGCCGGATGTACAGCCCGAGAGGGAGCTCCTGGGCCTCTGAAACAAGGGCGAGTGGGAGGCGTTCCTTCAGGCTTTTGTCTCTGGATGTTGTGTCCGGGATAGCCATGGATTGGAGCGGTGGCCTCAGGTACTGTGGACGAGTATCCCTCTCTGGGGATTTGTCCAAGCTCCCAAGAGTTTGGGGTCATTTTGTGGGAAGGGTGGAGTCGTGTTGTCTGGCTCATGGGTCTCTCCAAGAAAGGGATTCCAGAGCAGAGCTCCAGGTACGGGCGGGGCGACTGGAAAATTCAAACCGTGGTGAGGATTGGGTGCATAGGGGCTTGGCAAGCCCCATATGTGGGCTCTTGGTCCAGGCCCTGACAGGCCTTTCTTTGACATGGGGCTCATGCTGAGGGTCACAGTGTGAATTTGTGCCCAAGCAGCACTCAAGTTTGGGCGTGGCATCAGGGGCCATGAAGGTTTCTCCCACCCTGAAGGTGTGACTCCATGCCAAGAGCAAGCTTGACAGCCATGGGGAAGGAGGAGTTCTGTTTTCTGCTTGCTATACCCAGCTGTGTGGAGAATTGTTATAATGTCTAGGTTCAGATATCTGAAAACCAAGGTTAGGATGAGGTGACGGCATAAGACCATGGCATGTCCGAAGTGCTGTGTGTGCGGCCAGCTGTCTCCTTGTCTGTCTGGACGTCTGGCTTCAGGCTGTGTCAGGCAGAGCATGAGTGCCCAGAGCAGCCTATCCAGTTCGGGTACCGTCGAGGCCCGAGCAGGTTGATCCTCATCTGGGTTTTCTGGAGAGCCCCACAGGGAAACGTTTTTCTTCCGTTGGGCAGACACTGGGCTGGGTTTTGTTTCTGGAGTTCCTAGTCTAGAGGGCTTGTTTGCCAGGAGTGTGAGGAAGGAAGTCTGAAAACACAAGCTAGCGTGAGGTTTGGGACCGAGGGCACGGCAGGCCCACTCTGCAGAGGCTGAATCGAGATCTCCTGCACTGAGGTCATGTCAACTATGAGACGTGCCTCAGGCTAGAGTTCTTGTCCAGCATGGCCTCTTCCTGAAGGGTGTGGGGGCTTCATGAGCCAGAAAGTTTTGCCTACGATGGGATTTGTGAATAGCTCCAAAACTGAAGGTTACCTTCTGCACGACAGTCGAGTCCTATTGGATGGTTCCAAGAGGCCCCATATGGAAAGACTCGAGAGCAGGTGTCTAAGCATGGATGCCTGGGAACGCCACCTCATATTCCCACTCTTTAGTCAGGACAAGGCAGGCTCAATCTGCGGGCTCCTGGGTGAGCTACCCAGAGGGGAGAGTTGAAATGGACTCTCCTGAAGATGAGTCCTACTGTGGCTTGGTGGCCTGGGAGACCTTGGAATGTGGAGGTGGTTCAGGGACTCTGCAGTATTCTCCAACATGAGGTGTTTGACACGGCTCCAACAAGGAAACTTCCCATGTGGAGACGAGAGGGGTTCTGTTCCGTGCCTCAGGAAAGCCCCATACCCTGTTCTTCGAACCAAAGCCTCTGAGGAGTGACACCTGGAAACCAAAGCAAGAGATGAGACTACGGCCTAAAGGCCTGTCCGGCTCATCCTTCTATCTCTGTTGACATCTGTGTGCATGCATTCATGGATGTAGCTGCTCAGCTTGTGTCCGAATGCCCCTGTGAGTCCAGTGAGGCTCCCAGTAGTGGGATGTCCTCGGAGGCCTTGAGGTTTCTCATATTCTAGAGGTGTGTGGCCAAAGGAATGGACACAGTTTCCCAGGAGAGAGCAGGCACGGTCCTGTGGTATGGCTCCAGAGGACCCAGCCTAGAGGCTGTGTTTGCCAGGGCTGTGGGGACAGATGTCTGAAAAAGCAAACTTGGCTCAGCTAGGGGCCAATGTAATGGCAGACCTGATCTCTAGTCCGTGAGGGGAGATCCTCTGGAAATCAAAGTAGGGCAAGTGGGAGGCAGTCACTCAGGATTTTGTCTCTGGGTGTTGCGTTTACAGTGTCCGGTCAGGGTAGGGGTTGTCTCAGAGGCCGAGGAAGAGCCTTCCTCTCGGGGGATTGTCCAAGCTCCCAAGTGTTTGTGTTCATTCTGTGGGAATGAATAGTACTATTTTCTGCCACAGGGGACCCCCCAGGAGAGGGACTCTAGAGCACAGCAGTGGGTTCCCTCAACTAGAATACACATCATCTAGTAAGTCCTGGGTACCTATGGGCATGGCAAGCCACATATGCGGGCTCTTGGTCCAGTCACTGAGAGGCGTTACTTGAATAAGGTACTCACGCTGAGGGTCACAATGTGTGTTTGTGCCCAAGGCGGCCCTCACGCTTGGGCGTGGCCTCATGGGCCATGCCGTTTTCTCCTACACTGAAGGTTTGACTCACTGCCAGCAGCAAGGTTTCTTACCATGGGGAAGGAGGGGTTCTGACTTGTGCATCAGGTTCCCCCCTGTGCAGGGATTGGAGATAAGGTCTAGGTTCCGATGACTGAAAACCCAGCTTGGGAATGGATGGTGGCCTAAGGCAGTGGCGGGTCCAATGTGCTGGGTGTGCAGCCAGCTGTGTCGGTGTCTGTTGGAAGGTCTGGGCTCAGGCTATTTGCGACAGAGCATCACTGTTTAAGGTAGCCTATGCAATTGGGGTGTTGCCGAGGGCCAAGCAGTTTGATCCTCATTTGGGGTTTCTGGGCAGCGCCATAGACAAGGTTTTTCTCCTGGGAGGCAGGCACAGTGCTTCATTGTGGCCCCAGAATTCCCAGTAGGGAGGGTTTGTGGGCCAGGAGTGTGAGGACGGAAGTCTGAAAACACAAGCTAGTGTGAGGATTGGAACCAAGGGCAGAGCAGGCCCACTCTGCAGAGGCTGAATCAAAATCTCCTGCATCTGAAGTCAGGCTCAGGATCAGACGTTGGCTGAGGCTGGAGTATGTGTCCATGATGGCACCTTCATGAAGTGGGGGCCTCATGAGGCCAAGGAAGTTTTCCCTCGCTGAGTTTGGAGGTTGCCCCAAACCACAAGGTTTCCTTCTGCGGGACATTCGAGTCCTGTTGCATGGCCCCAGGACATACCATATGGAAGGACTGGAGAGCAGGGTTCGAAGGATGGATCCCTGTACAGCATGCCTCGCATTCCCATTGGCTATTAGCGACATGATATGTTTGATCTGCTGCCTCTGGAACACGTGACCCAAGGGGCTGAGTTGAAATGGCCTCTCCTGAGGATGCGTCATAATGTGCGTTTGGGTCCATGGAGACCTTGGAATGTGCTGGTTGTTCAGTGGCCCTGCGGAACTCTCCTACCTGAAGTGTTTGATACATCCCAGTAAGAAAGCTGCCCATGTGGAGATGAGAGAGGTTTGGTTTGGTGCCTCAGAAAAGCCCCATGTGCTGGTCTACGAAAACAGTCCTCTGAGAACGGAAACATGGAAACCAAAGCTAAGGTTCAGATTAGGGCCTGGAGGCCGGTCCATTTCAACCTTCTGTCTCTGGGGACAATGTGTGACAGTCTAAGTGGAGATAGTTGCTCCGCTGGTGTCAGAGAGCCCCTCTTAGTCCAGGGTGGCCTATACTATTGATGGCCTCAGGGACCTTGGAGATTTTCCCTAACCTGTAGGGTTGTGGTCAATGGATTTGGCACACTTTCCTTGGAGAGGGCAGGCACAATCTTTCGCTGTTTGGTCCAGAGGCCCTAGCCTGGATGTTGTGTGGGTCCAGGCTGTGGGCACAGAAGTCTGAATACACAAACTCAGTTTATGAGTGGCGCCTAGGGTATGGCAGGTCGGATGTACAGCCCGAGAAGGAGCTCCTGGGCCTCTGAAACAAGGGCGAGTGGGAGGCGTTCCTTCAGGCTTTTGTCTCTGGATGTTGTGTCCGGGATAGCCGTGGATTGGAGCGGTGGCCTCAGGTACTGTGGACGAGTATCCCTCTCTGGGGATTTGTCCCAGCTCCCAAGAGTTTGGGGTCATTTTGTGGGAAGGGTGGAGTCGTGTTGTCTGGCTCATGGGTCTCTCCAAGAAAGGGATTCCAGAGCAGAGCTCCAGGTACGGGCGGGGCGCCTGGAAAATTCAAACCGTGGTGAGGACTGGGTTCATAGTGGCTTGGCAAGCCCCATATGTGGGCTCTTGGTCCAGGCCCTGACAGTCCTTAATTTGACATGGGGCTCATGCTGAGGGTCACAGTGTGAATTTGTGCCCATGCAGCTCTCAAGTTTGGGCGTGGCATCAGGGGCTATGAAGGTTTCTCCCACCCTGAAGGTGTGACTGCATGCCAAGAGCAAGCTTGACAGCCATGGGGAAGGAGGAGTTCTGTTTTGTGCTTGCTATACCCAGCTGTGTGGAGAATTGATATAATGTCTAGGTTCAGATATCTGAAAACCAAGGTTAGGATGAGGTGACGGCATAAGACCATGGCGTGTCCGAAGTGCTGGGTGTGCGGCCAGCTGTCTCCTTGTCTGTCTGGACGTCTGGCTTCAGGCTGTGTCAGGCAGAGCATGAGTGCCCAGAGCAGCCTTCCAGTTCGGGTACCGTCGAGGCCCGAGCAGGTTGATCCTCATCTGGTTTTTCTGGAGAGCCCCAAGGGAAACGTTTTTCTTCCATTGGGCAGACACTGGGCTGGGTTTTGGTTCTGGAGTTCCTAGTCCGGAGGGCTTGTTTGCCAGGAGTGTGAGGAAGGAAGTCTGAAAACACAAGCTAGCGTGAGGTTTGGACCGAGAGCACGGCAGGCCCACTCTGCAGAGGCTGAATCGAGATCTCCTGCACCTAGGTCATGTCAACTATGAGAAGTGCCTCAGGCTAGAGTTCTTGTCCAGCATGGCCTCTTCCTGAAGGGTGTGGGGGCTTCATGAGGCCAGAAAGTTTTGCCTACGATGGGATTTGTGAACTGCTCCAAAACTGAAGGTTACCTTCTGCACGACAGTCGAGTCCTATTGGATGGTTCCAAGGGGCCCCATATGGAAAGACTCGAGAGCAGGTGTCTAAGCATGGATGCCTGGGAACGCCACCTCATATTCCCACTCTTTAGTCAGGACAAGGCAGGCTCAATCTGCGGGCTCCTGGGTGAGCTACCCAGAGGGGAGAGTTGAAATGGACTATCCTGAAGATGAGTCCTACTGTGGCTTGGTGGCCTGGGAGAGCTTGGAATGTGGAGGTGGCTCAGGGACTCTGCAGGATTCTCCAACATGAGGTGTTTGACACGGCTCCAACAAGGAAACTTCCCATGTGGAGACGAGAGGAGTTCTGTTCCGTGCCTCAGGAAAGCCCCATACCCTGTTCTTCGAACCAAAGCCTCTGAGGAGTGACACCTGGAAACCAAAGCAAGAGTTGAGACTACGGCCTAAAGGTCTGTCCGGCTCAACCTTCTATCTCTGTTGACATCTGTGTGCATGCATTCATGGATGTAGCTGCTCAGCTTGTGTCCGAATGCCCCTGTGAGTCCAGTGAGGCTCCCAGTAGTGGGATGTCCTCGGAGGCCTTGAGGATTCTCATATTCTGGAGGTGTGTGGCCAAAGGAATGGACACAGTTTCCCAGGAGAGAGCAGGCACGGTCCTGTGGTATGGCTCCAGAGGACCCAGCCTAGAGGCTGTGTTTGCCAGGGCTGTGGGGACAGATGTCTGAAAAAGCAAACTTGGCTCAGCTAGGGGCCAATGTAATGGCAGGCCTGATCTCTAGTCCGTGAGGGGAGATCCTCTGGAAATCAAAGTAGGGCAAGTGGGAGGCAGTCACTCAGGATTTTGTCTCTGGGTGTTGCGTTTACAGTGTCCGGTCAGGGTAGGGGTTGTCTCAGAGGCCGAGGAAGAGCCTTCCTCTCAGGGGATTGTCCAAGCTCCCAAGTGTTTGTGTTCATTCTGTGGGAATGAAGAGTACTGTTTTCTGCCACAGGGGACCCCCCAGGAGAGGGACTCTAGAGCACAGCAGTGGGTTCCCTCAACTAGAATACACATCATCTAGTAAGTCCTGGGTGCCTATGGGCATGGCAAGCCACATATGCGGGCTCTTGGTCCAGTCACTGAGAGGCGTTACTTGAATAAGGTACTCACGCTGAGGGTCACAATGTGTGTTTGTGCCCAAGGCGGCCCTCACGCTTGGGCGTGGCCTCATGGGCCATGCCGTTTTCTCCTACACTGAAGGTTTGACTCACTGCCAGCAGCAAGGTTTCTTACCATGGGGAAGGAGGGGTTCTGACTTGTGCATCAGGTTCCCCCCTGTGCAGGGATTGGAGATAAGGTCTAGGTTCCGATGACTGAAAACCCAGGTTGGGAATGGATGGTGGCCTAAGGCAGTGGCGGGTCCAATGTGCTGGGTGTGCAGCCAGCTGTGTCGGTGTCTGTTGGAAGGTCTGGGCTCAGGCTATTTGCGACAGAGCATCACTGTTTAAGGTAGCCTATGCAATTGGGGTGTTGCCGAGGGCCAAGCAGTTTGATCCTCATTTGGGGTTTCTGGGCAGCGCCATAGACAAGGTTTTTCTCCTGGGAGGCAGGCACAGTGCTTCATTGTGGCCCCAGAATTCCCAGTAGGGAGGGTTTGTGGGCCAGGAGTGTGAGGACGGAAGTCTGAAAACACAAGCTAGTGTGAGGATTGGAACCAAGGGCAGAGCAGGCCCACTCTGCAGAGGCTGAATCAAAATCTCCTGCATCTGAAGTCAGGCTCAGGATCAGACGTTGGCTGAGGCTGGAGTATGTGTCCATGATGGCACCTTCATGAAGTGGGGGCCTCATGAGGCCAAGGAAGTTTTCCCTCGCTGAGTTTGGAGGTTGCCCCAAACCACAAGGTTTCCTTCTGCGGGACATTCGAGTCCTGTTGCATGGCTCCAGGACATACCATATGGAAGGACTGGAGAGCAGGGTTCGAAGGATGGATCCCTGTACAGCATGCCTCGCATTCCCATTGGCTATTAGCGACATGATATGTTTGATCTGCTGCCTCTGGAACACGTGACCCAAGGGGCTGAGTTGAAATGGCCTCTCCTGAGGATGCGTCATAATGTGCGTTTGGGTCCATGGAGACCTTGGAATGTGCTGGTTGTTCAGTGGCCCTGCGGAACTCTCCTACCTGAAGTGTTTGATACATCCCAGTAAGAAAGCTGCCCATGTGGAGATGAGAGAGGTTTGGTTTGGTGCCTCAGAAAAGCCCCATGTGCTGGTCTACGAAAACAGTCCTCTGAGAACGGAAACATGGAAACCAAAGCTAAGGTTCAGATTAGGGCCTGGAGGCCGGTCCATTTCAACCTTCTGTCTCTGGGGACAATGTGTGACAGTCTAAGTGGAGATAGTTGCTCCGCTGGTGTCAGAGAGCCCCTCTTAGTCCAGGGTGGCCTATACTATTGATGGCCTCAGGGACCTTGGAGTTTTTCCCTAACCTGTAGGGTTGTGGTCAATGGATTTGGCACACTTTCCTTGGAGAGGGCAGGCACAATCTTTCGCTGTTTGGTCCAGAGGCCCTAGCCTGGATGTTGTGTGGGTCCAGGCTGTGGGCACAGAAGTCTGAATACACAAACTCAGTTTATGAGTGGCGCCTAGGGTATGGCAGGTCGGATGTACAGCCCGAGAAGGAGCTCCTGGGCCTCTGAAACAAGGGCGAGTGGGAGGCGTTCCTTCAGGCTTTTGTCTCTGGATGTTGTGTCCGGGATAGCCGTGGATTGGAGCGGTGGCCTCAGGTACTGTGGACGAGTATCCCTCTCTGGGGATTTGTCCCAGCTCCCAAGAGTTTGGGGTCATTTTGTGGGAAGGGTGGAGTCGTGTTGTCTGGCTCATGGGTCTCTCCAAGAAAGGGATTCCAGAGCAGAGCTCCAGGTACGGGCGGGGCGACTGGAAAATTCAAACCGTGGTGAGGACTGGGTTCATAGTGGCTTCGCAAGCCCCATATGTGGGCTCTTGGTCCAGGCCCTGACAGTCCTTAATTTGACATGGGGCTCATGCTGAGGGTCACAGTGTGAATTTGTGCCCATGCAGCTCTCAAGTTTGGGCGTGGCATCAGGGGCTATGAAGGTTTCTCCCACCCTGAAGGTGTGACTGCATGCCAAGAGCAAGCTTGACAGCCATGGGGAAGGAGGAGTTCTGTTTTGTGCTTGCTATACCCAGCTGTGTGGAGAATTGATATAATGTCTAGGTTCAGATATCTGAAAACCAAGGTTAGGATGAGGTGACGGCATAAGACCATGGCGTGTCCGAAGTGCTGGGTGTGCGGCCAGCTGTCTCCTTGTCTGTCTGGACGTCTGGCTTCAGGCTGTGTCAGGCAGAGCATGAGTGCCCAGAGCAGCCTTCCAGTTCGGGTACCGTCGAGGCCCGAGCAGGTTGATCCTCATCTGGTTTTTCTGGAGAGCCCCAAGGGAAACGTTTTTCTTCCATTGGGCAGACACTGGGCTGGGTTTTGGTTCTGGAGTTCCTAGTCCGGAGGGCTTGTTTGCCAGGAGTGTGAGGAAGGAAGTCTGAAAACACAAGCTAGCGTGAGGTTTGGACCGAGAGCACGGCAGGCCCACTCTGCAGAGGCTGAATCGAGATCTCCTGCACCTAGGTCATGTCAACTATGAGAAGTGCCTCAGGCTAGAGTTCTTGTCCAGCATGGCCTCTTCCTGAAGGGTGTGGGGGCTTCATGAGGCCAGAAAGTTTTCCCTACGATGGGATTTGTGAACTGCTCCAAAACTGAAGGTTACCTTCTGCACGACAGTCGAGTCCTATTGGATGGTTCCAAGGGGCCCCATATGGAAAGACTCGAGAGCAGGTGTCTAAGCATGGATGCCTGGGAACGCCACCTCATATTCCCACTCTTTAGTCAGGACAAGGCAGGCTCAATCTGCGGGCTCCTGGGTGAGCTACCCAGAGGGGAGAGTTGAAATGGACTATCCTGAAGATGAGTCCTACTGTGGCTTGGTGGCCTGGGAGAGCTTGGAATGTGGAGGTGGCTCAGGGACTCTGCAGGATTCTCCAACATGAGGTGTTTGACACGGCTCCAACAAGGAAACTTCCCATGTGGAGACGAGAGGAGTTCTGTTCCGTGCCTCAGGAAAGCCCCATACCCTGTTCTTCGAACCAAAGCCTCTGAGGAGTGACACCTGGAAACCAAAGCAAGAGTTGAGACTACGGCCTAAAGGTCTGTCCGGCTCAACCTTCTATCTCTGTTGACATCTGTGTGCATGCATTCATGGATGTAGCTGCTCAGCTTGTGTCCGAATGCCCCTGTGAGTCCAGTGAGGCTCCCAGTAGTGGGATGTCCTCGGAGGCCTTGAGGATTCTCATATTCTGGAGGTGTGTGGCCAAAGGAATGGACACAGTTTCCCAGGAGAGAGCAGGCACGGTCCTGTGGTATGGCTCCAGAGGACCCAGCCTAGAGGCTGTGTTTGCCAGGGCTGTGGGGACAGATGTCTGAAAAAGCAAACTTGGCTCAGCTAGGGGCCAATGTAATGGCAGGCCTGATCTCTAGTCCGTGAGGGGAGATCCTCTGGAAATCAAAGTAGGGCAAGTGGGAGGCAGTCACTCAGGATTTTGTCTCTGGGTGTTGCGTTTACAGTGTCCGGTCCGGGTAGGGGTTGTCTCAGAGGCCGAGGAAGAGCCTTCCTCTCAGGGGATTGTCCAAGCTCCCAAGTGTTTGTGTTCATTCTGTGGGAATGAAGAGTACTGTTTTCTGCCACAGGGGACCCCCCAGGAGAGGGTCTCTAGAGCACAGCAGTGGGTTCCCTCAACTGGAATACAAACCATCTAGTTAGTCCTGGGTGCCTATGGGCATGACAAGCCACATATGCGGGCTCTTGGTCCAGTCACTGAGAGGCGTTACTTGAATAAGGTACTCACGCTGAGGGTCACAATGTGTGTTTGTGCCCAAGGCGGCCCTCACGCTTGGGCGTGGCCTCATGGGCCATGCCGTTTTCTCCTACACTGAAGGTTTGACTCACTGCCAGCAGCAAGGTTTCTTGCCATGGGGAAGGAGCGGTTCTGACTTGTGCATCAGGTTCCCCCCTGTGCAGGGATTGGAGATAAGGTCTAGGTTCCAATGACTGAAAACCCAGGTTGGGAATGGATGGTGGCCTAAGGCAGTGGTGGGTCCAATGTGCTGGGTGTGCAGCCAGCTGTGTCGGTGTCTGTTGGAAGGTCTGGGCTCAGGCTATTTGCGACAGAGCATCACTGTTTAAGGTAGCCTATGCAATTGGGGTGTTGCCGAGGGCCAAGCAGTTTGATCCTCATTTGGGGTTTCTGGGCAGCGCATAGACAATGTTTTTCTCCTGGGAGGCAGGCACAGTGCTTCATTGTGGCCCCAGAATTCCCAGTAGGGAGGGTTTGTGGGCCAGGAGTGTGAGGACGGAAGTCTGAAAACACAAGCATGTGTGAGGATTAAAGCCAAGGGCAGAGCAGGCCCACTCTGCAGAGGCTGAATCAAAATCTCCTGCATCTGAAGTCAGGCTGAGGATCAGACGTTGGCTGAGGCTGGAGTATGTGTCCATGATGGCACCTTCATGAAGTGGGGGCCTCATGAGGCCAAGGAAGTTTTCCCACGCTGTGTTTGTAGGTTTCCCCAAACCACAAGGTTTCCTTCTGCGGGACATTCGAGTCCTGTTGCATGGCTCCAGGACATACCATATGGAAGGACTGGAGAGCAGGGTTCGACGGATGGATCCCTGTACAGCATGCCTCGCATTCCCATTGGCTATTAGCGACAAGATATGTTTGATCTGCTGCCTCTGGAACACGTGACCCAGGGGGCTGAGTTGAAATGGCCTCTCCTGAGGATGCGTCATAATGTGCGTTTGGGTCCATGGAGACCTTGGAATGTGCTGGTTGTTCAGTGGCCCTGCGGAACTCTCCTACCTGAAGTGTTTGTTACATCCCAGTAAGAAAGCTGCCCATGTGTAGATGAGAGATGTTTGGTTTGGTGCCTCAGAAAAGCACCATGTGCTGGTCTACGAAAACAGTCCTCTGAGAACGGAAACATGGAAACCAAAGCTAAGGTTCAGATTAGGGCCTGGGGGCCTGTCCATTTCAACCTTCTGTCTCTGGGGACACTGTGTGAGAGTCTAAGTGGAGATAGTTGCTCCGCTGGTGTCAGAGAGCCCCTCTTAGTCCAGGGTGGCCTATACTATTGATGGCCTCAGGGACCTTGGAGCTTTTCCCTAACCTGTAGGGTTGTGGTCAATGGATTGGGCACACTTTCCTTGGAGAGGGCAGGCACAATCTTTCGCTGTTTGGTCCAGAGGCCCTAGCCTGGATGTTGTGTGGGTCCAGGCTGTGGGCACAGAAGTCTGAATACACAAACTCAGCTTAGGAGTGGCGCCTAGGGTATGGCAGGCCGGATGTACAGCCCGAGAGGGAGCTCCTGGGCCTCTGAAACAAGGGCGAGTGGGAGGCGTTCCTTCAGGCTTTTGTCTCTGGATGTTGTGTCCGGGATAGCCATGGATTGGAGCGGTGGCCTCAGGTACTGTGGACGAGTATCCCTCTCTGGGGATTTGTCCCAGCTCCCAAGAGTTTGGGGTCATTTTGTGGGAAGGGTGGAGTCGTGTTGTCTGGCTCATGGGTCTCTCCAAGAAAGGGATTCCAGAGCAGAGCTCCAGGTACGGGCGGGGCGACTGGAAAATTCAAACCGTGGTGAGGATTGGGTGCATAGGGGCTTGGCAAGCCCCATATGTGGGCTCTTGGTCCATGCCCTGACAGGCCTTTCTTTGACATGGGGCTCATGCTGAGGGTCACAGTGTGAATTTGTGCCCAAGCAGCACTCAAGTTTGGGCGTGGCATCAGGGGCCATGAAGGTTTCTCCCACCCTGAAGGTGTGACTCCATGCCAAGAGCAAGCTTGACAGCCATGGGGAAGGAGGAGTTCTGTTTTGTGCTTGCTATACCCAGCTGTGTGGAGAATTGTTATAATGTCTAGGTTCAGATATCTGAAAACCAAGGTTAGGATGAGGTGACGGCATAAGACCATGGCATGTCCGAAGTGCTGTGTGTGCGGCCAGCTGTCTCCTTGTCTGTCTGGACGTCTGGCTTCAGGCTGTGTCAGGCAGAGCATGAGTGCCCAGAGCAGCCTATCCAGTTCGGGTACCGTCGAGGCCCGAGCAGGTTGATCCTCATCTGGGTTTTCTGGAGAGCCCCACAGGGAAACGTTTTTCTTCCGTTGGGCAGACACTGGGCTGGGTTTTGTTTCTGGAGTTCCTAGTCTAGAGGGCTTGTTTGCCAGGAGTGTGAGGAAGGAAGTCTGAAAACATAAGCTAGCGTGAGGTTTGGGACCGAGGGCACGGCAGGCCCACTCTGCAGAGGCTGAATCGAGATCTCCTGCACTGAGGTCATGTCAACTATGAGACGTGCCTCAGGCTAGAGTTCTTGTCCAGCATGGCCTCTTCCTGAAGGGTGTGGGGGCTTCATGAGGCCAGAAAGTTTTGCCTACGATGGGATTTGTGAATAGCTCCAAAACTGAAGGTTACCTTCTGCACGACAGTCGAGTCCTATTGGATGGTTCCAAGAGGCCCCATATGGAAAGACTCGAGAGCAGGTGTCTAAGCATGGATGCCTGGGAACGCCACCTCATATTCCCACTCTTTAGTCAGGACAAGGCAGGCTCAATCTGCGGGCTCCTGGGTGAGCTACCCAGAGGGGAGAGTTGAAATGGACTCTCCTGAAGATGAGTCCTACTGTGGCTTGGTGGCCTGGGAGACCTTGGAATGTGGAGGTGGTTAAGGGACTCTGCAGGATTCTCCAACATGAGGTGTTTGACACGGCTCCAACAAGGAAACTTCCCATGTGGAGACGAGAGGGGTTCTGTTCCGTGCCTCAGGAAAGCCCCATACCCTGTTCTTCGAACCAAAGCCTCTGAGGAGTGACACCTGGAAACCAAAGCAAGAGATGAGACTACGGCCTAAAGGCCTGTCCGGCTCAACCTTCTATCTCTGTTGACATCTGTGTGCATGCATTCATGGATGTAGCTGCTCAGCTTGTGTCCGAATGCCCCTGTGAGTCCAGTGAGGCTCCCAGTAGTGGGATGTCCTCGGAGGCCTTGAGGTTTCTCATATTCTGGAGGTGTGTGGCCAAAGGAATGGACACAGTTTGCCAGGAGAGAGCAGGCACGGTCCTGTGGTATGGCTCCAGAGGACCCAGCCTAGATTCTGTGTTTGCCAGGGCTGTGGGGACAGATGTCTGAAAAAGCAAACTTGGCTCAGCTAGGGGCCAATGTAATGGCAGGCCTGATCTCTAGTCCGTGAGGGGAGATCCTCTGGAAATCAACGTAGGGCAAGTGGGAGGCAGTCACTCAGGATTTTGTCTCTGGGTGTTGCGTTTACAGTGTCCGGTCAGGGTAGGGGTTGTCTCAGAGGCCGAGGAAGAGCCTTCCTCTCGGGGGATTGTCCAAGCTCCCAAGTGTTTGTGTTCATTCTGTGGGAATGAATAGTACTGTTTTCTGCCACAGGGGACCCCCCAGGAGAGGGACTCTAGAGCACAGCAGTGGGTTCCCTCAACTAGAATACACACCATCTAGTAAGTCCTGGGTACCTATGGGCATGGCAAGCCACATATGCGGGCTCTTGGTCCAGTCACTGAGAGGCGTTACTTGAATAAGGTACTCACGCTGAGGGTCACAATGTGTGTTTGTGCCCAAGGCGGCCCTCACGCTTGGGCGTGGCCTCATGGGCCATGCCGTTTTCTCCTACACTGAAGGTTTGACTCACTGCCAGCAGCAAGGTTTCTTACCATGGGGAAGGAGGGTTTCTGACTTGTGCATCAGGTTCCCCCCTGTGCAGGGATTGGAGATAAGGTCTAGGTTCCGATGACTGAAAACCCAGGTTGGGAATGGATGGTGGCCTAAGGCAGTGGCGGGTCCAATGTGCTGGGTGTGCAGCCAGCTGTGTCGGTGTCTGTTGGAAGGTCTGGGCTCAGGCTATTTGCGACAGAGCATCACTGTTTAAGGTAGCCTATGCAATTGGGGTGTTGCCGAGGGCCAAGCAGTTTGATCCTCATTTGGGGTTTCTGGGCAGCGCCATAGACAATGTTTTTCTCCTGGGAGGCAGGCACAGTGCTTCATTGTGGCCCCAGAATTCCCAGTAGGGAGGGTTTGTGGGCCAGGAGTGTGAGGACGGAAGTCTGAAAACACAAGCTAGTGTGAGGATTGGAGCCAAGGGCAGAGCAGGCCCACTCTGCAGAGGCTGAATCAAAATCTCCTGCATCTGAAGTCAGGCCTAGGATCAGACGTTGGCTGAGGCTGGAGTATGTGTCCATGATGGCACCTTCATGAAGTGGGGGCCTCATGAGGCCAAGGAAGTTTTCCCTCGCTGAGTTTGGAGGTTGCCCCAAACCACAAGGTTTCCTTCTGCGGGACATTCGAGTCCTGTTGCATGGCTCCAGGACATACCATATGGAAGGACTGGAGAGCAGGGTTCGAAGGATGGATCCCTGTACAGCATGCCTCGCATTCCCATTGGCTATTAGCGACATGATATGTTTGATCTGCTGCCTCTGGAACACGTGACCCAGGGGGCTGAGTTGAAATGGCCTCTCCTGAGGATGCGTCATAATGTGCGTTTGGGTCCATGGAGACCTTGGAATGTGCTGGTTGTTCAGTGGCCCTGCGGAACTCTCCTACCTGAAGTGTTTGATACATCCCAGTAAGAAAGCTGCCCATGTGGAGATGAGAGAGGTTTGGTTTGGTGCCTCAGAAAAGCCCCATGTGCTGTTCTACGAAAACAGTCCTCTGAGAACGGAAACATGGAAACCAAAGCTAAGGTTCAGATTAGGGCCTGGAGGCCGGTCCATTTCAACCTTCTGTCTCTGGGGACAATGTGTGACAGTCTAAGTGGAGATAGTTGCTCCGCTGGTGTCAGAGAGCCCCTCTTAGTCCAGGGTGGCCTATACTATTGATGGCCTCAGGGACCTTGGAGATTTTCCCTAACCTGTAGGGTTGTGGTCAATGGATTGGGCACACTTTCCTTGGAGAGGGCAGGCACAATCTTTCGCTGTTTGGTCCAGAGGCCCTAGCCTGGATGTTGTGTGGGTCCAGGCTGTGGGCACAGAAGTCTGAATACACAAACTCAGTTTATGAGTGGCGCCTAGGGTATGGCAGGTCGGATGTACAGCCCGAGAAGGAGCTCCTGGGCCTCTGAAACAAGGGCGAGTGGGAGGCGTTCCTTCAGGCTTTTGTCTCTGGATGTTGTGTCCGGGATAGCCGTGGATTGGACCGGTGGCCTCAGGTACTGTGGACGAGTATCCCTCTCTGGGGATTTGTCCCAGCTCCCAAGAGTTTGGGGTCATTTTGTGGGAAGGGTGGAGTCGTGTTGTCTGGCTCATGGGTCTCTCCAAGAAAGGGATTCCAGAGCAGAGCTCCAGGTACGGGCGGGGCGACTGGAAAATTCAAACCGTGGTGAGGACTGGGTTCATAGTGGCTTGGCAAGCCCCATATGTGGGCTCTTGGTCCAGGCCCTGACAGTCCTTAATTTGACATGGGGCTCATGCTGAGGGTCACAGTGTGAATTTGTGCCCATGCAGCTCTCAAGTTTGGGCGTGGCATCAGGGGCTATGAAGGTTTCTCCCACCCTGAACGTGTGACTCCATGCCAAGAGCAAGCTTGACAGCCATGGGGAAGGAGGAGTTCTGTTTTGTGCTTGCTATACCCAGCTGTGTGGAGAATTGATATAATGTCTAGGTTCAGATATCTGAAAACCAAGGTTAGGATGAGGTGACGGCATAAGACCATGGCGTGTCCGAAGTGCTGGGTGTGCGGCCAGCTGTCTCCTTGTCTGTCTGGACGTCTGGCTTCAGGCTGTGTCAGGCAGAGCATGAGTGCCCAGAGCAGCCTTCCAGTTCGGGTACCGTCGAGGCCCGAGCAGGTTGATCCTCATCTGGTTTTTCTGGAGAGCCCCAAGGGAAACGTTTTTCTTCCGTTGGGCAGACACTGGGCTGGGTTTTGGTTCTGGAGTTCCTAGTCCGGAGGGCTTGTTTGCCAGGAGTGTGAGGAAGGAAGTCTGAAAACACAAGCTAGCGTGAGGTTTGGACCGAGAGCACGGCAGGCCCACTCTGCAGAGGCTGAATCGAGATCTCCTGCACTGAGGTCATGTCAACTATGAGACGTGCCTCAGGCTAGAGTTCTTGTCCAGCATGGCCTCTTCCTGAAGGGTGTGGGGGCTTCATGAGGCCAGAAAGTTTTGCCTACGATGGGATTTGTGAACTGCTCCAAAACTGAAGGTTACCTTCTGCACGACAGTCGAGTCCTATTGGATGGTTCCAAGGGGCCCCATATGGAAAGACTCGAGAGCAGGTGTCTAAGCATGGATGCCTGGGAACGCCACCTCATATTCCCACTCTTTAGTCAGGACAAGGCAGGCTCAATCTGCGGGCTCCTGGGTGAGCTACCCAGAGGGGAGAGTTGAAATGGACTCTCCTGAAGATGAGTCCTACTGTGGCTTGGTGGCCTGGGAGACCTTGGAATGTGGAGGTGGCTCAGGGACTCTGCAGGATTCTCCAACATGAGGTGTTTGACACGGCTCCAACAAGGAAACTTCCCATGTGGAGACGAGAGGAGTTCTGTTCCGTGCCTCAGGAAAGCCCCATACCCTGTTCTTCGAACCAAAGCCTCTGAGGAGTGACACCTGGAAACCAAAGCAAGAGTTGAGACTACGGCCTAAAGGTCTGTCCGGCTCAACCTTCTATCTCTGTTGACATCTGTGTGCATGCATTCATGGATGTAGCTGCTCAGCTTGTGTCCGAATGCCCCTGTGAGTCCAGTGAGGCTCCCAGTAGTGGGATGTCCTCGGAGGCCTTGAGGATTCTCATATTCTGGAGGTGTGTGGCCAAAGGAATGGACACAGTTTCCCAGGAGAGAGCAGGCACGGTCCTGTGGTATGGCTCCAGAGGACCCAGCCTAGAGGCTGTGTTTGCCAGGGCTGTGGGGACAGATGTCTGAAAAAGCAAACTTGGCTCAGCTAGAGGCCAATGTAATGGCAGGCCTGATCTCTAGTCCGTGATGGGAGATCCTCTGGAAATCAAAGTAGGGCAAGTGGGAGGCAGTCACTCAGGATTTTGTCTCTGGGTGTTGCGTTTACAGTGTCCGGTCAGGGTAGGGGTTGTCTCAGAGGCCGAGGAAGAGCCTTCCTCTCGGGGGATTGTCCAAGCTCCCAAGTGTTTGTGTTCATTCTGTAGGAATGAAGAGTACTGTTTTCTGCCACAGGGGACCCCCCAAAAGAGGGACTCTAGAGCACAGCAGTGGGTTCCCTCAACTGGAATACACACCATCTAGTTAGTCCTGGGTGCCTATGGGCATGGCAAGCCACATATGCGGGCTCTTGGTCCAGTCACTGAGAGGCGTTACTTGAATAAGGTACTCACGCTGAGGGTCACAATGTGTGTTTGTGCCCAAGGCGGCCCTCACGCTTGGGCGTGGCCTCATGGGCCATGCCGTTTTCTCCTACACTGAAGGTTTGACTCACTGCCAGCAGCAAGGTTTCTTGCCAGGGGGAAGGAGGGGTTCTGACTTGTGCATCAAGTTCCCCCCTGTGCAGGGATTGGAGATAAGGTCTAGGTTCCGATGACTGAAAACCCAGGTTGGGAATGGATGGTGGCCTAAGGCAGTGGCGGGTCCAATGTGCTGGGTGTGCAGCCAGCTGTGTCGGTGTCTGTTGGAAGGTCTGGGCTCAGGGTATTTGCGACAGAGCATCACTGTTTAAGGTAGCCTATGCAATTGGGGTGTTGCCGAGGGCCAAGCAGTTTGATCCTCATTTGGGGTTTCTGGGCAGCGCCATAGACAATGTTTTTCTCCTGGGAGGCAGGCACAGTGCTTCATTGTGGCCCCAGAATTCCCAGTAGGGAGGGTTTGTGGGCCAGGAGTGTGAGGACGGAAGTCTGAAAACACAAGCTAGTGTGAGGATTGGAGCCAAGGGCCGAGCAGGCCCACTCTGCAGAGGCTGAATCAAAATCTCCTGCATCTGAAGTCAGGCTGAGGATCAGACGTTGGCTGAGGCTGGAGTATGTGTCCATGATGGCACCTTCATGAAGTGGGGGCCTCATGAGGCCAAGGAAGTTTTCCCACGCTGAGTTTGGAGGTTGCCCCAAACCACAAGGTTTCCTTCTGTGGGACATTCGAGTCCTGTTGCATGGCTCCAGGACATACCATATGGAAGGACTGGAGAGCAGGGTTCGAAGGATGGATCCCTGTACAGCATGCCTCGCATTCCCATTGGCTATTAGCGACAAGATATGTTTGATCTGCTGCCTCTGGAACACGCGACCCAGGGGGCTGAGTTGAAATGGCCTCTCCTGAGGATGCGTCATAATGTGCGTTTGGGTCCATGGAGACCTTGGAATGTGCTGTTTGTTCAGTGGCCCTGCGGAACTCTCCTACCTGAAGTGTTTGATACATCCCAGTAAGAAGGCTGCCCATGTGGAGATGAGAGATGTTTGGTTTGGTGCCTCAGAAAAGCCCCATGTGCTGGTCTACGAAAACAGTCCTCTGAGAACGGAAACATGGAAACCAAAGCTAAGGTTCAGATTAGGGCCTGGGGGCCTGTCCATTTCAACCTTCTGTCTCTGGGGACACTGTCTGAGAGTCTAAGTGGAGATAGTTGCTCCGCTGGTGTCAGAGAGCCCCTCTTAGTCCAGGGTGGCCTATAATATTGATGGCCTCAGCGACCTTGGAGCTTTTCCCTAACCTGTAGGGTTGTGGTCAATGGATTGGGCACACTTTCCTTGGAGAGGGCAGGCACAATCTTTCGCTGTTTGGTCCAGAGGCCCTAGCCTGGATGTTGTGTGGGTCCAGGCTGTGGGCACAGAAGTCTGAATACACAAACTCAGCTTATGAGTGGCGCCTAGGGTATGGCCGGCCGGATGTACAGCCCGAGAGGGAGCTCCTGGGCCTCTGAAACAAGGGCGAGTGGGAGGCGTTCCTTCAGGCTTTTGTCTCTGGATGTTGTGTCCGGGATAGCCGTGGATTGGAGCGGTGGCCTCAGGTACTGTGGACGAGTATCCCTCTCTGGGGATTTGTCCCAGCTCCCAAGAGTTTGGGGTCATTTTGTGGGAAGGGTGGAGTCGTGTTGTCTGGCTCATGGGTCTCTCCAAGGAAGGGATTCCAGAGCAGAGCTCCAGGTACGGGCGGGGCGACTGGAAAATTCAAAACGTGGTGAGGACTGGGTTCATAGTGGCTTGGCAAGCCCCATATGTGGGCTCTTGGTCCAGGCCCTGACAGTCCTTTCTTTGACATGGGGCTCATGCTGAGGGTCACAGTGTGAATTTGTGCCCATGCAGCTCTCAAGTTTGGGAGTGGCATCAGGGGCTATGAAGGTTTCTCCCACCCTGAACGTGTGACTCCATGCCAAGAGCAAGCTTGACAGCCATGGGGAAGGAGGAGTTCTGTTTTGTGCTTGCTATACCCAGCTGTGTGGAGAATTGATATAATGTCTAGGTTCAGATATCTGAAAACCAAGGTTAGGATGAGGTGACGGCATAAGACCATGGCGTGTCCGAAGTGCTGGGTGTGCGGCCAGCTGTCTCCTTGTCTGTCTGGACGTCTGGCTTCAGGCTGTGTCAGGCAGAGCATGAGTGCCCAGAGCAGCCTATCCAGTTCGGGTACCGTCGAGGCCCGAGCAGGTTGATCCTCATCTGGGTTTTCTGGAGAGCCCCACAGGGAAACGTTTTTCTTCCGTTGGGCAGACACTGGGCTGGGTTTTGGTTCCGGAGTTCCTAGTCCGGAGGGCTTGTTTGCCAGGAGTGTGAGGAAGGAAGTCTGAAAACACAAGCTAGCGTGAGGTTTGGGACCGAGGGCACGGCAGGCCCACTCTGCAGAGGCTGAATCGAGATCTCCTGCACTGAGGTCATGTCAACTATGAGACGTGCCTCAGGCTAGAGTTCTTGTCCAGCATGGCCTCTTCCTCAAGGGTGTGGGGGCTTCATGGTGCCAGAAAGTTTTGCCTATGATGGGATTTGTGAACTGCTCCAAAACTGAAGGTTACCTTCTGCACGACAGTCGAGTCCTATTGGATGGTTCCAAGAGGCCCCATATGGAAAGACTCGAGAGCAGGTGTCTAAGCATGGATGGCTGGGAACGCCACCTCATATTCCCACTCTTTAGTCAGGACAAGGCAGGCTCAATCTGCGGGCTCCTGGGTGAGCTACCCAGAGGGGAGAGTTGAAATGGACTCTCCTGAAGATGAGTCCTACTGTGGCTTGGTGGCCTGGGAGAGCTTGGAATGTGGAGGTGGCTCAGGGACTCTGCAGGATTCTCCAACATGAGGTGTTTGACACGGCTCCAACAAGGAAACTTCCCATGTGGAGACGAGAGGAGTTCTGTTCCGTGCCTCAGGAAAGCCCCATACCCTGTTCTTCGAACCAAAGCCTCTGAGGAGTGACACCTGGAAACCAAAGCAAGAGTTGAGACTACGGCCTAAAGGCCTGTCCGGCTCAACCTTCTATCTCTGTTGACATCTGTGTGCATGCATTCATGGATGTAGCTGCTCAGCTTGTGTCCGAATGCCCCTGTGAGTCCAGTGAGGCTCCCAGTAGTGGGATGTCCTCGGAGGCCTTGAGGTTTCTCATATTCTGGAGGTGTGTGGCCAAAGGAATGGACACCGTTTCCCAGGAGAGAGCAGGCACGGTCCTGTGGTATGGCTCCAGAGGACCCAGCCTAGAGGCTGTGTTTGCCAGGGCTGTGGGGACAGATGTCTGAAAAAGCAAACTTGGCTCAGCTAGGGGCCAATGTAATGGCAGGCCTGATCTCTAGTCCGTGAGGGGAGATCCTCTGGAAATCAAAGTAGGGCAAGTGGGAGGCAGTCACTCAGGATTTTGTCTCTGGGTGTTGCGTTTACATTGTCCGGTCTGGGTAGGGGTTGTCTCAGAGGCCGAGGAAGAGCCTTCCTCTCGGGGGATTGTCCAAGCTCCCAAGTGTTTGTGTTCATTCTGTGGGAATGAAGAGTACTGTTTTCTGCCACAGGGGAACCCCCAGGAGAGGGACTCTAGAGCACAGCAGTGGGTTCCCTCAACTGGAATACACACCATCTAGTTAGTCCTGGGTGCCTATGGGCATGGCAAGCCACATATGCGGGCTCTTGGTCCAGTCACTGAGAGGCGTTACTTGAAAAAGGTACTCACGCTGAGGGTCACAATGTGTGTTTGTGCCCAAGGCGGCCCTCACGCTTGGGCGTGGCCTCATGGGCCATGCCATTTTCTCCTACACTGAAGGTTTGACTCACTGCCAGCAGCAAGGTTTCTTGCCATGGGGAAGGAGGGCTTCTGACTTGTGCATCAGGTTCCCCCCTGTGCAGGGATTGGAGATAAGGTCTAGGTTCCGATGACTGAAAACCCAGGTTGGGAATGGATGGTGGCCTAAGGCAGTGGCGGGTCCAATGTGCTGGGTGTGCAGCCAGCTGTGTCGGTGTCTGTTGGAAGGTCTGGGCTCAGGCTATTTGCGACAGAGCATCACTGTTTAAGGTAGCCTATGCAATTGGGGTGTTGCCGAGGGCCAAGCAGTTTGATCCTCATTTGGGGTTTCTGGGCTGCGCCATAGACAATGTTTTTCTCCTGGGAGGCAGGCACAGTGCTTCATTGTGGCCCCAGAATTCCCAGTAGGGAGGGTTTGTGGGCCAGGAGTGTGAGGACGGAAGTCTGAAAACACAAGCTAGTGTGAGGATTGGAGCCAAGGGCCGAGCAGGCCCACACTGCAGAGGCTGAATCAAAATCTCCTGCATCTGAAGTCAGGCTGAGGATCAGACGTTGGCTGAGGCTGGAGTATGTGTCCATGATGGCACCTTCATGAAGTGGGGGCCTCATGAGGCCAAGGAAGTTTTCCCACGCTGAGTTTGGAGGTTGCCCAAACCACAAGGTTTCCTTCTGTGGGACATTCGAGTCCTGTTGCATGGCTCCAGGACATACCATATGGAAGGACTGGAGAGCAGGGTTCGAAGGATGGATTCCTGTACAGCATGCCTCGCATTCCCATTGGCTATTAGCGACAAGATATGTTTGATCTGCTGCCTCTGGAACACGGGACCCAGGGGGCTGAGTTGAAATGGCCTCTCCTGAGGATGCGTCATAATGTGCGTTTGGGTCCATGGAGACCTTGGAATGTGCTGGTTGTTCAGTGGCCCTGCGGAACTCTCCTACCTGAAGTGTTTGATACATCCCAGTAAGAAAGCTGACCATGTGGAGATGAGAGATGTTTGGTTTGGTGCCTCAGAAAAGCCCCATGTGCTGGTCTACGAAAACAGTCCTCTGAGAACGGAAACATGGAAACCAAAGCTAAGGTTCAGATTAGGGCCTGGGGGCCTGTCCATTTCAACCTTCTGTCTCTGGGGACACTGTGTGAGAGTCTAAGTGGAGATAGTTGCTCCGCTGGTGTCAGAGAGCCCCTCTTAGTCCAGGGTGGCCTATACTATTGATGGCCTCAGGGACCTTGGAGCTTTTCCCTAACCTGTAGGGTTGTGGTCAATGGATTGGGCACACTTTCCTTGGAGAGGGCAGGCACAAGCTTTTGCTGTTTGGTCCAGAGGCCCTGGCCTGGATGTTGTGTGGCTCCAGGCTGTGGGCGCAGAAGTCTGAATACACAAACTCAGCTTAGGAGTGGCGCCTAGGGTATGGCCGGCCGGATGTACAGCCCGAGAGGGAGCTCCTGGGCCTCTGAAAAAAGGGCGAGTGGGAGCGTTCCTTCAGGCTTTTGTCTCTGGATGTTGTGTCCGGGATAGCCGTGGATTGGAGCGGTGGCCTCAGGTACTGTGGTCGAGTATCCCTCTCTGGGGATTTGTCCCAGCTCCCAAGAGTTTGGGGTCATTTTGTGGGAAGGGTGGAGTCGTGTTGTCTGGCTCATGGGTCTCTCCAAGAAAGGGATTCCAGAGCAGAGCTCCAGGTACGGGCGGGGCGACTGGAAAATTCAAACCGTGGTGAGGATTGGGTGCATAGGGGCTTGGCAAGCCCCATATGTGGGCTCTTGGTCCAGGCCCTGACAGGCCTTTCTTTGACATGGGGCTCATGCTGAGGGTCACAGTTTGAATTTGTGCCCAAGCAGCTCTCAAGTTTGGGCGTGGCTTCAGGGGCCATGAAGGTTTCTCCCACCCTGAAGGTGTGACTGCATGCCAAGAGCAAGCTTGACAGCCATGGGGAAGGAGGAGTTCTGTTTTGTGCTTGCTATACCCAGCTGTGTGGAGAATTGATATAATGTCTAGGTTCAGATATCTGAAAACCAAGGTTAGGATGAGGTGACGGCATAAGACCATGGCGTGTCCGAAGTGCTGGGTGTGCGGCCAGCTGTCTCCTTGTCTGTCTGGACGTCTGGCTTAAGGCTGTGTCAGGCAGAGCATGAGTGCCCAGAGCAGCCTATCCAGTTCGGGTACCGTCGAGGCCCGAGCAGGTTGATCCTCATCTGGGTTTTCTGGAGAGCCCCACAGGGAAACGTTTTTCTTCTGTTGGGCAGACACTGGGCTGGGTTTTGGTTCCAGAGTTCCTAGTCCGGAGGGCTTGTTTGCCAGGAGTGTGAGGAAGGAAGTCTGAAAACACAAGCTAGCGTGAGGTTTGGGACCGAGGGCACGGCAGGCCCACTCTGCAGAGGCTGAATCGAGATCTCCTGCACTGAGGTCATGTCAACTATGAGACGTGCCTCAGGCTAGAGTTCTTGTCCAGCATGGCCTCTTTCTGAAGGGTGTGGGGGCTTCATGAGGCCAGAAAGATTTGCCTACGATGGGATTTGTGAACTGCTCCAAAACTGAAGGTTACCTTCTGCACGACAGTCGAGTCCTATTGGATGGTTCCAAGTAGCCCTATATGGAAAGACTCGAGAGCAGGTGTCTAAGCATGGATGCCTGGGAACGCCACCTCATATTCCCACTCTTTTGTCAGGACAAGGCAGGCTCAATCTGCGGGCTCCTGGGTGAGCTACCCAGAGGGGAGAGTTGAAATGGACTCTCCTGAAGATGAGTCCTACTGTGGCTTGGTGGCCTGGGAGACCTTGGAATGTGGAGGTGGCTCAGGGACTCTGCAGGATTCTCCAACATGAGGTGTTTGACACGGCTCCAACAAGGAAACTTCCCATGTGGAGACGAGAGGAGTTCTGTTCCGTGCCTCAGGAAAGCCCCATACCCTGTTCTTCGAACCAAAGCCTCTGAGGAGTGACACCTGGAAACCAAAGCAAGAGTTGAGACTACGGCCTAAAGGCCTGTCCGGCTCAACCTTCTATCTCTGTTGACATCTGTGTGCATGCATTCATGGATGTAGCTGCTCAGCTTGTGTCCGAATGCCCCTGTGAGTCCAGTGAGGCTCCCAGTAGTGGGATGTCCTCGGAGGCCTTGAGGTTTCTCATATTCTGGAGGTGTGTGGCCAAAGGAATGGACACAGTTTGCCTGGAGAGAGCAGGCACGGTCCTGTGGTATGGCTCCAGAGGACCCAGCCTAGAGGCTGTGTTTGCCAGGGCTGTGGGGACAGATGTCTGAAAAAGCAAACTTGGCTCAGCTAGGGGCCAATGTAATGGCAGGCCTGATCTCTAGTCCGTGATGGGAGATCCTCTGGAAATCAAAGTAGGGCAAGTGGGAGGCAGTCACTCAGGATTTTGTCTCTGGGTGTTGCGTTTACAGTGTCCGGTCAGGGTAGGGGTTGTCTCAGAGGCCGAGGAAGAGCCTTCCTCTCGGGGGATTGTCCAAGCTCCCAAGTCTTTGTGTTCATTCTGTGGGAATGAAGAGTACTGTTTTCTGCCACAGGGGAACCCCCAGGAGAGGGACTCTAGAGCACAGCAGTGGGTTCCCTCAACTGGAATACACACCATCTAGTTATTCCTGGGTGCCTATGGGCATGGCAAGCCACATATGCGGGCTCTTGGTCCAGTCACTGAGAGGCGTTACTTGAATAAGGTACTCACGCTGAGGGTCACAATGTGTGTTTGTGCCCAAGGCGGCCCTCACGCTTGGGCGTGGCCTCATGGGCCATGCCGTTTTCTCCTACACTGAAGGTTTGACTCACTGCCAGCAGCAAGGTTTCTTGCCATGGGGAAGGAGGGGTTCTGACTTGTGCATCAGGTTCCCCCCTGTGCAGGGATTGGAGATAAGGTCTAGGTTCCGATGACTGAAAACCCAGGTTGGGAATGGATGGTGGCCTAAGGCAGTGGCGGGTCCAATGTGCTGGGTGTGCAGCCAGCTGTGTCGGTGTCTGTTGGAAGGTCTGGGCTCAGGCTATTTGCGACAGAGCATCACTGTTTAAGGTAGCCTATGCAATTGGGGTGTTGCCGAGGGCCAAGCAGTTTGATCCTCATTTGGGGTTTCTGGGCAGCGCCATAGACAAGGTTTTTCTCCTGGGAGGCAGGCACAGTGCTTCATTGTGGCCCCAGAATTCCCAGTAGGGAGGGTTTGTGGGCCAGGAGTGTGAGGACGGAAGTCTGAAAACACAAGCTAGTGTGAAGATTGGAGCCAAGGGCCGAGCAGGCCCACTCTGCAGAGGCTGAATCAAAATCTCCTGCATCTGAAGTCAGGCTGAGGATCAGACGTTGGCTGAGGCTGGAGTATGTGTCCATGATGGCACCTTCATGAAGTGGGGGCCTCATGAGGCCAAGGAAGTTTTCCCACGCTGAGTTTGGAGGTTGCCCCAAACCAAAAGCTTTGCTTCTGCGGGACATTCGAGTCCTGTTGCATGGCTCCAGGACATACCATATGGAAGGACTGGAGAGCAGGGTTCGAAGCATGGATCCCTGTACAGCATGCCTCGCATTCCCATTGGCTATTAGTGACAAGATATGTTTGATCTGCTGCCTCTGGAACACGCGACCCAGGGGGCTGAGTTGAAATGGCCTATCCTGAGGATGCGTCATAATGTGCGTTTGGGTCCATGGAGACCTTGGAATGTGCTGGTTGTTCAGTGGCCCTGCGGAACTCTCCTACCTGAAGTGTTTGATACATCCGAGTAAGAATGCTGCCCATGTGGAGATGAGAGAGGTTTCGTTTGGTGCCTCAGAAAAGCCCCAGGTGCTGGTCTACGAAAACAGTCCTCTGAGAACGGAAACATGGAAACCAAAGCTAAGGTTCAGATTAGGGCCTGGGGGCCTGTCCATTTCAACCTTCTGTCTCTGGGGACACTGTGTGAGAGTCTAAGTGGAGATAGTTGCTCCGCTGGTGTCAGAGAGCCCCTCTTAGTCCAGGGTGGCCTATACTATTGATGGCCTCAGGGACCTTGGAGCTTTTCCCTAACCTGTAGTGTTGTGGTCAATGGATTGGGCACACTTTCCTTGGAGAGGGCAGGCACAATCTTTCGCTGTTTGGTCCAGAGGCCCTAGCCTGGATGTTGTGTGGGTCCAGGCTGTGGGCACAGAAGTCTGAATACACAAACTCAGCTTATGAGTGGCGCCTAGGGTATGGCCGGCCGGATGTACAGCCCGAGAGGGAGCTCCTGGGCCTCTGAAAAAAGGGCGAGTGGGAGGCGTTCCTTCAGGCTTTTGTCTCTGGATGTTGTGTCCAGGATAGCCGTGGATTGGAGCGGTGGCCTCAGGTACTGTGGACGAGTATCCCTCTCTGGGGATTTGTCCCAGCTCCCAAGAGTTTGGGGTCATTTTGTGGGAAGGGTGGAGTCGTGTTGTCTGGCTCATGGGTCTCTCCAAGAAAGGGATTCCAGAGCAGAGCTCCAGGTACGGGCGGGGCGACTGGAAAATTCAAACCGTGGTGAGGATTGGGTGCATAGGCGCTTGGCAAGCCCCATATGTGGGCTCTTGGTCCAGGCCCTGACAGGCCTTTCTTTGACATGGGGCTCATGCTGAGGGTCACAGTGTGAATTTGTGCCCAAGCAGCACTCAAGTTTGGGCGTGGCATCAGGGGCTATGAAGGTTTCTCCCACCCTGAAGGTGTGACTGCATGCCAAGAGCAAGCTTGACAGCCATGGGGAAGGAGGAGTTCTGTTTTGTGCTTGCTATACCCAGCTGTGTGGAGAATTGATATAATGTCTAGGTACAGATATCTGAAAACCAAGGTTAGGATGAGGTGACGGCATAAGACCATGGCGTGTCCGAAGTGCTGGGTGTGCGGCCAGCTGTCTCCTTGTCTGTCTGGACGTCTGGCTTCAGGCTGTGTCAGGCAGAGCATGAGTGCCCAGCGCAGCCTATCCAGTTCGGGTACCGTCGAGGCCCGAGCAGGTTGATCCTCATCTGGGTTTTCTGGAGAGCCCCACAGGGAAACGTTTTTCTTCCGTTGGGCAGACACTGTGCTGGGTTTTGGTTCCGGAGTTCTTAGTCCGGAGGGCTTGTTTGCCAGGAGTGTGAGGAAGGAAGTCTGAAAACACAAGCTAGCGTGAGGTTTGGGACCGAGGGCACGGCAGGCCCTCTCTGCAGAGGCTGAATCGAGATCTCCTGCACTGAGGTCATGTCAACTATGAGACGTGCCTCAGGCTAGAGTTCTTGTCCAGCATGGCCTCTTCCTGAAGGGTGTGGGGGCTTCATGAGGCCAGAAAGTTTTGCCTACGATGGGATTTGTGAACTGCTCCAAAACTGAAGGTTACCTTCTGCACGACAGTCGAGTCCTATTGGATGGTTCCAAGAGGCCCCATATGGAAAGACTCGAGAGCAGGTGTCTAAGCATGGATGCCTGGGAACACCACCTCATATTCCCACTCTTTAGTCAGGACAAGGCAGGCTCAATCTGCGGGCTCCTGGGTGAGCTAACCAGAGGGGAGAGTTGAAATGGACTCTCCTGAAGATGAGTCCTACTGTGGCTTGGTGGCCTGGGAGAGCTTGGAATGTGGAGGTGGCTCAGGGACTCTGCAGGATTCTCCAACATGAGGTGTTTGACACGGCTCCAACAAGGAAACTTCCCATGTGGAGACGAGAGGAGTTCTGTTCCGTGCCTCAGGAAAGCCCCATACCCTGTTCTTCGAACCAAAGCCTCTGAGGAGTGACACCTGGAAACCAAAGCAAGAGTTGAGACTACGGCCTAAAGGCCTGTCCGGCTCAACCTTCTATCTCTGTTGACATCTGTGTGCATGCATTCATGGATGTAGCTGCTCAGCTTGTGTCCGAATGCCCCTGTGAGTCCAGTGAGGCTCCCAGTAGTGGGATGTCCTCGGAGGCTTTGAGGATTCTCATATTCTGGAGGTGTGTGGCCAAAGGAATGGACACAGTTTCCCAGGAGAGAGCAGGCACGGTCCTGTGGTATGGCTCCAGTGGACCCAGCCTAGAGGCTGTGTTTGCCAGGGCTGTGGGGACAGATGTCTGAAAAAGCAAACTTGGCTCAGCTAGGGGCCAATGTAATGGAAGGCCTGATCTCTAGTCCGTGAGGGGAGATCCTCTGGAAATCAAAGTAGGGCAAGTGGGAGGCAGTCACTCAGGCTTTTGTCTCTGGGTGTTGCGTTTACAGTGTCCGGTCAGGGTAGGGGTTGTCTCAGAGGCCGAGGAAGAGCCTTCCTCTCGGGGGATTGTCCAAGCTCCCAAGTCTTTGTGTTCATTCTGTGGGAATGAAGAGTACTGTTTTCTGCCACAGGGGAACCCCCAGGAGAGGGACTCTAGAGCACAGCAGTGGGTTCCCTCAACTGGAATACACACCATCTAGTTAGTCCTGGGTGCCTATGGGCATGGCAAGCCACATATGCGGGCTCTTGGTCCAGTCACTGAGAGGCGTTACTTGAATAAGGTACTCACGCTGAGGGTCACAATGTGTGTTTGTGCCCAAGGCGGCCCTCACGCTTGGGCGTGGCCTCATGGGCCATGCCGTTTTCTCCTACACTGAAGGTTTGACTCACTGCCAGCAGCAAGGTTTCTTGCCATGGGGAAGGAGGGGTTCTGACTTGTGCATCAGGTTCCCCCCTGTGCAGGGATTGGAGATAAGGTCTAGGTTCCGATGACTGAAAACCCAGGTTGGGAATGGATGGTGGCCTAAGGCAGTGGCGGGTCCAATGTGCTGGGTGTGCAGCCAGCTGTGTCGGTGTCTGTTGGAAGGTCTGGGCTCAGGCTATTTGCGACAGAGCATCACTCTTTAAGGTAGCCTATGCAATTGGGGTGTTGCCGAGGGCCAAGCAGTTTGATCCTCATTTGGGGTTTCTGGGCAGCGCCATAGACAATGTTTTTCTCCTGGGAGGCAGGCACAGTGCTTCATTGTGGCCCCAGAATTCCCAGTAGGGAGGGTTTGTGGGCCAGGAGTGTGAGGACGGAAGTCTGAAAACACAAGCTAGTGTGAGGATTGGAGCCAAGGGCAGAGCAGGCCCACTCTGCAGAGGTTGAATCAAAATCTCCTGCATCTGAAGTCAGGCTGAGGATCAGACGTTGGCTGAGGCTGGAGTATGTGTCCATGATGGCACCTTCATGAAGTGGGGGCCTCATGATGCCAAGGAAGTTTTCCCACGCTGAGTTTGGAGGTTGCCCCAAACCACAAGGTTTCCTTCTGCGGGACATTCGAGTCCTGTTGCATGGCTCCAGGACATACCATATGGAAGGACTGGAGAGCAGGGTTCGAAGGATGGATCCCTGTACAGCATGCCTCGCATTCCCATTGGCTATTAGCGACAAGATATGTTTGATCTGCTGCCTCTGGAACACGCGACCCAGGGGGCTGAGTTGAAATGGCCTCTCCTGAGGATGCGTCATAAAGTGCGTTTGGGTCCATGGAGACCTTGGAATGTGCTGGTTGTTCAGTGGCCCTGCGGAACTCTCCTACCTGAAGTGTTTGATACATCCGAGTAAGAATGCTGCCCATGTGGAGATGAGAGAGGTTTGGTTTGGTGCCTCAGAAAAGCCCCAGGTGCTGGTCTACGAAAACAGTCCTCTGAGAACGGAAACATGGAAACCAAAGCTAAGGTTCAGATTAGGGCCTGGGGGCCTGTCCATTTCAACCTTCTGTCTCTGGGGACACTGTCTGAGAGTCTAAGTGGAGATAGTTGCTCCGCTGGTGTCAGAGAGCCCCTCTTAGTCCAGGGTGGCCTATACTATTGATGGCCTCAGCGACCTTGGAGCTTTTCCCTAACCTGTAGGGTTGTGGTCAATGGATTGGGCACACTTTCCTTGGAGAGGGCAGGCACAATCTTTCGCTGTTTGGTCCAGAGGCCCTAGCCTGGATGTTGTGTGGGTCCAGCCTGTGGGCACAGATGTCTGAATACACAAACTCAGCTTATGAGTGGCGCCTAGGGTATGGCCGGCCGGATGTACAGCCCGAGAGGGAGCTCCTGGGCCTCTGAAACAAGGGCGAGTGGGAGGCGTTCCTTCAGGCTTTTGTCTCTGGATGTTGTGTCCAGGATAGCCGTGGATTGGAGCGGTGGCCTCAGGTACTGTGGACGAGTATCCCTCTCTGGGGATTTGTCCCAGCTCCCAAGAGTTTGGGGTCATTTTGTGGGAAGGGTGGAGTCGTGTTGTCTGGCTCATGGGTCTCTCCAAGAAAGGGATTCCAGAGCAGAGCTCCAGGTACGGGCGGGGCGACTGGAAAATTCAAACCGTGGTGAGGATTGGGTGCATAGGCGCTTGGCAAGCCCCATATGTGGGCTCTTGGTCCAGGCCCTGACAGGACTTTCTTTGACATGGGGCTCATGCTGAGGGTCACAGTGTGAATTTGTGCCCAAGCAGCACTCAAGTTTGGGCGTGGCATCAGGGGACATGAAGGTTTCTCCCACCCTGAAGGTGTGACTGCATGCCAAGAGCAAGCTTGACAGCCATGGGGAAGGAGGAGTTCTGTTTTGTGCTTGCTATACCCAGCTGTGTGGAGAATTGATATAATGTCTAGGTACAGATATCTGAAAACCAAGGTTAGGATGAGGTGACGGCATAAGACCATGGCGTGTCCGAAGTGCTGGGTGTGCGGCCAGCTGTCTCCTTGTCTGTCTGGACGTCTGGCTTCAGGCTGTGTCAGGCAGAGCATGAGTGCCCAGCGCAGCCTATCCAGTTCGGGTACCGTCGAGGCCCGAGCAGGTTGATCCTCATCTGGGTTTTCTGGAGAGCCCCACAGGGAAACGTTTTTCTTCCGTTGGGCAGACACTGTGCTGGGTTTTGGTTCCGGAGTTCCTAGTCCGGAGGGCTTGTTTGCCAGGAGTGTGAGGAAGGAAGTCTGAAAACACAAGCTAGCGTGAGGTTTGGGACCGAGGGCACGGCAGGCCCTCTCTGCAGAGGCTGAATCGAGATCTCCTGCACTGAGGTCATGTCAACTATGAGACGTGCCTCAGGCTAGAGTTCTTGTCCAGCATGGCCTCTTCCTGAAGGGTGTGGGGGCTTCATGAGGCCAGAAAGTTTTGCCTACGATGGGATTTGTGAACTGCTCCAAAACTGAAGGTTACCTTCTGCACGACAGTCGAGTCCTATTGGATGGTTCCAAGAGGCCCCATATGGAAAGACTCGAGAGCAGGTGTCTAAGCATGGATGCCTGGGAACACCACCTCATATTCCCACTCTTTAGTCAGGACAAGGCAGGCTCAATCTGCGGGCTCCTGGGTGAGCTAACCAGAGGGGAGAGTTGAAATGGACTCTCCTGAAGATGAGTCCTACTGTGGCTTGGTGGCCTGGGAGACCTTGGAATGTGGAGGTGGCTCAGGGACTCTGCAGGATTCTCCAACATGAGGTGTTTGACACGGCTCCAACAAGGAAACTTCCCATGTGGAGACGAGAGGAGTTCTGTTCCGTGCCTCAGGAAAGCCCCATACCCTGTTCTTCGAACCAAAGCCTCTGAGGAGTGACCCCTGGAAACCAAAGCAAGAGTTGAGACTACGGCCTAAAGGCCTGTCCGGCTCAACCTTCTATCTCTGTTGACATCTGTGTGCATGCATTCATGGATGTAGCTGCTCAGCTTGTGTCCGAATGCCCCTGTGAGTCCAGTGAGGCTCCCAGTAGTGGGATGTCCTCGGAGGCCTTGAGGATTCTCATATTCTGGAGGTGTGTGGCCAAAGGAATGGACACAGTTTCCCAGGAGAGAGCAGGCACGGTCCTGTGGTATGGCTCCAGTGGACCCAGCCTAGAGGCTGTGTTTGCCAGGGCTGAGGGGACAGATGTCTGAAAAAGCAAACTTGGCTCAGCTAGGGGCCAATGTAATGGAAGGCCTGATCTCTAGTCCGTGAGGGGAGATCCTCTGGAAATCAAAGTAGGGCAAGTGGGAGGCAGTCACTCAGGTTTTGTCTCTGGGTGTTGCCTTTACAGTGTCCGGTCAGGGTAGGGGTTGTCTCAGAGGCCAAGGAAGAGCCTTCCTCTCGGGGGATTGTCCAAGCTCCCAAGTCTTTGTGTTCATTCTGTGGGAATGAAGAGTACTGTTTTCTGCCACAGGGGACCCCCCAGGGAGGGACTCTAGAGCACAGCAGTGGGTTACCTCAACTGGAATACACACCATCTAGTTAGTCCTGGGTGCCTATGGGCATGGCAAGCCACATATGCGGGCTCTTGGTCCAGTCACTGAGAGGCGTTACTTGAATAAGGTACTCACGCTGAGGGTCACAATGTGTGTTTGTTCCCAAGGCGGCCCTCACGCTTGGGCGTGGCCTCATGGGCCATGCCGTTTTCTCCTACACTGAAGGTTTGACTCACTGCCAGCAGCAAGGTTTCTTGCCATGGGGAAGGAGGGGTTCTGACTTGTGCATCAGGTTCCCCCCTGTGCAGGGAATGGAGATAATGTCTAGGTTCCGATGACTGAAAACCCAGGTTGGGAATGGATGGTGGCCTAAGGCAGTGGCGGGTCCAATGTGCTGGGTGTGCAGCCAGCTGTGTCGGTGTCTGTTGGAAGGTCTGGGCTCAGGCTATTTGCGACAGAGCATCACTGTTTAGGTAGCCTATGCAATTGGGGTGTTGCCGAGGGCCAAGCAGATTGATCCTCATTTGGGGTTTCTGGGCAGCGCCATAGACAATGTTTTTCTCCTGGGAGGCAGGCACTGTGCTTCATTGTGGCCCCAGAATTCCCAGTAGGGAGGGTTTGTGGGCCAGGAGTGTGAGGACGGAAGTCTGAAAACACAAGCTAGTGTGAGGATTGGAGCCAAGGGCAGAGCAGGCCCACTCTGCAGAGGCTGAATCAAAATCTCCTGCATCTGAAGTCAGGCCTAGGATCAGACGTTGGCTGAGGCTGGAGTATGTGTCCATGATGGCACCTTCATGAAGTGGGGGCCTCCTGAGGCCAAGGAAGTTTTCCCACGCTGAGTTTGGAGGTTGCCCCAAACCACAAGGTTTCCTTCTGCGGGACATTCGAGTCCTGTTGCATGGCTCCAGGACATACCATATGGAAGGACTGGAGAGCAGGGTTCGAAGGATGGATCCCTGTACAGCATGCCTCGCATTCCCATTGGCTATTAGCGACAAGATATGTTTGATCTGCTGCCTCTGGAACACGCGACCCAGGGGGAGGAGTTGAAATGGCCTCTCCTGAGGATGCGTCATAAAGTGCGTTTGGGTCCATGGAGACCTTGGAATGTGCTGGTTGTTCAGTGGCCCTGCGGAACTCTCCTACCTGAAGTGTTTGATACATCCCAGTAAGAAAGCTGCCCATGTGGAGATGAGAGAGGTTTGGTTTGGTGCCTCAGAAAAGCCCCAGGTGCTGGTCTACGAAAACAGTCCTCTGAGAACGGAAACATGGAACCAAAGCTAAGGTTTAGATTAGGGCCTGGGGGCCTGTCCATTTCAACCTTCTGTCTCTGGGGACACTGTCTGAGAGTCTAAGTGGAGATAGTTGCTCCGCTGGTGTCAGAGAGCCCCTCTAAGTCCAGGGTGGCCTATACTATTGATGGCCTCAGCGACCTTGGAGCTTTTCCCTAACCTGTAGGGTTGTGGTCAATGGATTGGGCACACTTTCCTTGGAGAGGGCAGGCACAATCTTTCGCTGTTTGGTCCAGAGGCCCTAGCCTGGATGTTGTGTGGGTCCAGGCTGTGGGCACAGAAGTCTGAATACACAAACTCAGCTTATGAGTGGCGCCTAGGGTATGGCCGGCCGGATGTACAGCCCGAGAGGGAGCTCCTGGGCCTCTGAAACAAGGGCGAGTGGGAGGCGTTCCTTCAGGCTTTTGTCTCTGGATGTTGTGTCCGGGATAGCCGTGGATTGGAGCGGTGGCCTCAGGTACTGTGGACGAGTATCCCTCTCTGGGGATTTGTCCCAGCTCCCAAGAGTTTGGGGTCATTTTGTGGGAAGGGTGGAGTCGTGTTGTCTGGCTCATGGGTCTCTCCAAGAAAGGGATTCCAGAGCAGAGCTCCAGGTACGGGCGGGGCGACTGGAAAATTCAAACCGTGGTGAGGATTGGGTGCATAGGGGCTTGGCAAGCCCCATATGTGGGCTCTTGGTCCAGGCCCTGACAGGCCTTTCTTTGACATGGGGCTCATGCTGAGGGTCACAGTGTGAATTTGTGCCCAAGCAGCACTCAAGTTTGGGCGTGGCATCAGGGGCCATGAAGGTTTCTCCCACCCTGAAGGTGTGACTCCATGCCAAGAGCAAGCTTGACATCCATGGGGAAGGAGGAGTTCTGTTTTGTGCTTGCTATACCCAGCTGTGTGGAGAATTGATATAATGTCTAGGTTCAGATATCTGAAAACCAAGGTTAGGATGAGGTGATGGCATAAGACCATGGCGTGTCCGAAGTGCTGGGTGTGCGGCCAGCTGTCTCCTTGTCTGTCTGGACGTCTGGCTTCAGGCTGTGTCAGGCAGAGCATGAGTGCCCAGAGCAGCCTATCCAGTTCGGGTGCCGTCGAGGCCCGAGCAGGTTGAACCTCATCTGGGTTTTCTGGAGAGCCCCACAGGGAAACGTTTTTCTTCCGTTGGGCAGACACTGGGCTGGGTTTTGGTTCTGGAGTTCCTAGTCCGGAGGGCTTGTTTGCCAGGAGTGTGAGGAAGGAAGTCTGAAAACACAAGCTAGCGTGAGGTTTGGGACCGAGGGCACGGCAGGCCCACTCTGCAGAGGCTGAATCGAGATCTCCTGCACTGAGGTCATGTCAACTATGAGACGTGCCTCAGGCTAGAGGTCTTTTCCAGCATGGCCTCTTCCTGAAGGGTGTGGGGGCTTCATGAGGCCAGAAAGTTTTGGCTACGATGGGATTTGTGAACTGCTCCAAAACTGAAGGTTACCTTCTGCACGACAGTCGAGTCCTATTGGATGGTTCCAAGAGGCCCCATATGGAAAGACTCGAGAGCAGGTGTCTAAGCATGGATGCCTGGGAACGCCACCTCATATTCCCACTCTTTAATCAGGACAAGGCAGGCTCAATCTGCGGGCTCCTGGGTGAGCTACCCAGAGGGGAGAGTTGAAATGGACTCTCCTGAAGATGAGTCCTACTGTGGCTTGGTGGCCTGGGAGACCTTGGAATGTGGAGGTGGCTCAGGGACTCTGCAGGATTCTCCAACATGAGGTGTTTGACACGGCTCCAACAAGGAAACTTCCCATGTGGAGACGAGAGGAGTTCTGTTCCGTGCCTCAGGAAAGCCCCATACCCTGTTCTTCGAACCAAAGCCTCTGAGGAGTGACCCCTGGAAACCAAAGCAAGAGTTGAGACTACGGCCTAAAGGCCTGTCCGGCTCAACCTTCTATCTCTGTTGACATCTGTGTGCATGCATTCATGGATGTAGCTGCTCAGCTTGTGTCCGAATGCCCCTGTGAGTCCAGTGAGGCTCCCAGTAGTGGGATGTCCTCGGAGGCCTTGAGGTTTCTCATATTCTGGAGGTGTGTGGCCAAAGGAATGGACACAGTTTCCCAGGAGAGAGCAGGCACGGTCCTGTGGTATGGCTCCAGAGGACCCAGCCTAGAGGCTGTGTTTGCCAGGGCTGTGGGGACAGATGTCTGAAAAAGCAAACTTGGCTCAGCTAGGGGCCAATGTAATGGCAGGCCTGATCTCTAGTCCGTGAGGGGATATCCTCTGGAAATCAAAGTAGGGCAAGTGGGAGGCAGTCACTCAGGATTTTGTCTCTGGGTGTTGCGTTTACAGTGTCCGGTCAGGGTAGGGGTTGTCTCAGAGGCCGAGGAAGAGCCTTCCTCTCGGGGGATTGTCCAAGCTCCCAAGTGTTTGTGTTCATTCTGTGGGAATGAAGAGTACTGTTTTCTGCCACAGGGGACCCCCCAGGAGAGGGACTCTAGAGCACAGCAGTGGGTTCCCTCAACTGGAATACACACCATCTAGTTAGTCCTGGGTGCCTATGGGCATGGCAAGCCACATATGCGGGCTCTTGGTCCAGTCACTGAGAGGCGTTACTAGAATAAGGTACTCACGCTGAGGGTCACAATGTGTGTTTGTGCCCATGGCGGCCCTCACGCTTGGGCGTGGCCTCATGGGCCATGCCGTTTTCTCCTACACCGAAGGTTTGACTCACTGCCAGCAGCAAGGTTCCTTGCCATGGGGAAGGAGGGGTTCTGACTTGTGCATCAGGTTCCCCCCTGTGCAGGGATTGGAGATAAGGTCTAGGTTCCGATTACTGAAAACCCAGGTTGGGAATGGATGGTGGCCTAAGGCAGTGGCGGGTCCAATGTGCTGGGTGTGCAGCCAGCTGTGTCGGTGTCTGTTGGAAGGTTTGGGCTCAGGCTATTTGCGACAGAGCATCACTGTTTAAGGTAGCCTATGCAATTGGGGTGTTGCCGAGGGCCAAGCTGTTTGATCCTCATTTGGGGTTTCTGGGCAGCGCCATAGACAAGGTTTTTCTCCTGGGAGGCAGGCATAGTGCTTCATTGTCGCCCCAGAATTCCCAGTAGGGAGGGTTTGTGGGCCAGGAGTGTGAGGACGAAAGTCTGAATACACAAGCTAGTGTGAGGAATGGAGCCAAGGGCAGAGCAGGCCCACTTTGCAGAGGCTGAATCAAAATCTCCTGCATCTGAAGTCAGGCTGAGGATCAGACGTTGGCTGAGGCTGGCGTATGTGTCCATGATGGCACCTTCATGAAGTGGGTGCCTCATGAGGCCAAGGAAGTTTTCCCACGCTGAGTTTGGAGGTTGCCCCAAACCACAAGGTTTCCTTCTGCGGGACATTCGAGTCCTGTTCCATGGCTCCAGGACATACCATATGGAAGGACTGGAGAGCAGGGTTCGAAGGATGGATCCCTGTACTGCATGCCTCGCATTCCCATTGGCTATTAGCGACAAGATATGTTTGATCTGCTGCCTCTGGAACACGCGACCCAGGGGGAGGAGTTGAAATGGCCTCTCCTGAGGATGCGTCATAAAGTGCGTTTGGGTCCATGGAGACCTTGGAATGTGCTGGTTGTTCAGTGGCCCTGCGGAACTCTCCTACCTGAAGTGTTTGATACATCCCAGTAAGAAAGCTGCCCATGTGGAGATGAGAGAGGTTTGGTTTGGTGCCTCAGAAAAGCCCCAGGTGCTGGTCTACGAAAACAGTCCTCTGAGAACGGAAACATGGAACCAAAGCTAAGGTTTAGATTAGGGCCTGGGGGCCTGTCCATTTCAACCTTCTGTCTCTGGGGACACTGTCTGAGAGTCTAAGTGGAGATAGTTGCTCCGCTGGTGTCAGAGAGCCCCTCTTAGTCCAGGGTGGCCTATACTATTGATGGCCTCAGCGACCTTGGAGCTTTTCCCTAACCTGTAGGGTTGTGGTCAATGGATTGGGCACACTTTCCTTGGAGAGGGCAGGCACAATCTTTCGCTGTTTGGTCCAGAGGCCCTAGCCTGGATGTTGTGTGGGTCCAGGCTGTGGGCACAGAAGTCTGAATACACAAACTCAGCTTATGAGTGGCGCCTAGGGTATGGCCGGCCGGATGTACAGCCCGAGAGGGAGCTCCTGGGCCTCTGAAACAAGGGCGAGTGGGAGGCGTTCCTTCAGGCTTTTGTCTCTGGATGTTGTGTCCGGGATAGCCGTGGATTGGAGCGGTGGCCTCAGGTACTGTGGACGAGTATCCCTCTCTGGGGATTTGTCCCAGCTCCCAAGAGTTTGGGGTCATTTTGTGGGAAGGGTGGAGTCGTGTTGTCTGGCTCATGGGTCTCTCCAAGAAAGGGATTCCAGAGCAGAGCTCCAGGTACGGGCGGGGCGACTGGAAAATTCAAACCGTGGTGAGGATTGGGTGCATAGGGGCTTGGCAAGCCCCATATGTGGGCTCTTGGTCCAGGCCCTGACAGGCCTTTCTTTGACATGGGGCTCATGCTGAGGGTCACAGTGTGAATTTGTGCCCAAGCAGCACTCAAGTTTGGGCGTGGCATCAGGGGCCATGAAGGTTTCTCCCACCCTGAAGGTGTGACTCCATGCCAAGAGCAAGCTTGACAGCCATGGGGAAGGAGGAGTTCTGTTTTGTGCTTGCTATACCCAGCTGTGTGGAGAATTGATATAATGTCTAGGTTCAGATATCTGAAAACCAAGGTTAGGATGAGGTGACGGCATAAGACCATGGCGTGTCCGAAGTGCTGGGTGTGCGGCCAGCTGTCTCCTTGTCTGTCTGGACGTCTGGCTTCAGGCTGTGTCAGGCAGAGCATGAGTGCCCAGAGCAGCCTATCCAGTTCGGGTGCCGTCGAGGCCCGAGCAGGTTGAACCTCATCTGGGTTTTCTGGAGAGCCCCACAGGGAAACGTTTTTCTTCCGTTGGGCAGACACTGGGCTGGGTTTTGGTTCTGGAGTTCCTAGTCCGGAGGGCTTGTTTGCCAGGAGTGTGAGGAAGGAAGTCTGAAAACACAAGCTAGCGTGAGGTTTGGGACCGAGGGCACGGCAGGCCCACTCTGCAGAGGCTGAATCGAGATCTCCTGCACTGAGGTCATGTCAACTATGAGACGTGCCTCAGGCTAGAGGTCTTTTCCAGCATGGCCTCTTCCTGAAGGGTGTGGGGGCTTCATGAGGCCAGAAAGTTTTGGCTACGATGCGATTTGTGAACTGCTCCAAAACTGAAGGTTACCTTCTGCACGACAGTCGAGTCCTATTGGATGGTTCCAAGAGGCCCCATATGGAAAGACTCGAGAGCAGGTGTCTAAGCATGGATGCCTGGGAACGCCACCTCATATTCCCACTCTTTAATCAGGACAAGGCAGGCTCAATCTGCGGGCTCCTGGGTGAGCTACCCAGAGGGGAGAGTTGAAATGGACTCTCCTGAAGATGAGTCCTACTGTGGCTTGGTGGCCTGGGAGACCTTGGAATGTGGAGGTGGCTCAGGGACTCTGCAGGATTCTCCAACATGAGGTGTTTGACAGGGCTCCAACAAGGAAACTTCCCATGTGGAGACGAGAGGAGTTCTGTTCCGTGCCTCAGGAAAGCCCCATACCCTGTTCTTCGAACCAAAGCCTCTGAGGAGTGACCCCTGGAAACCAAAGCAAGAGTTGAGACTACGGCCTAAAGGCCTGTCCGGCTCAACCTTCTATCTCTGTTGACATCTGTGTGCATGCATTCATGGATGTAGCTGCTCAGCTTGTGTCCGAATGCCCCTGTGAGTCCAGTGAGGCTCCCAGTAGTGGGATGTCCTCGGAGGCCTTGAGGTTTCTCATATTCTGGAGGTGTGTGGCCAAAGGAATGGACACAGTTTCCCAGGAGAGAGCAGGCACGGTCCTGTGGTATGGCTCCAGAGGACCCAGCCTAGAGGCTGTGTTTGCCAGGGCTGTGGGGACAGATGTCTGAAAAAGCAAACTTGGCTCAGCTAGGGGCCAATGTAATGGCAGGCCTGATCTCTAGTCCGTGAGGGGATATCCTCTGGAAATCAAAGTAGGGCAAGTGGGAGGCAGTCACTCAGGATTTTGTCTCTGGGTGTTGCGTTTACAGTGTCCGGTCAGGGTAGGGGTTGTCTCAGAGGCCGAGGAAGAGCCTTCCTCTCGGGGGATTGTCCAAGCTCCCAAGTGTTTGTGTTCATTCTGTGGGAATGAAGAGTACTGTTTTCTGCCACAGGGGACCCCCCAGGAGAGGGACTCTAGAGCACAGCAGTGGGTTCCCTCAACTGGAATACACACCATCTAGTTAGTCCTGGGTGCCTATGGGCATGGCAAGCCACATATGCGGGCTCTTGGTCCAGTCACTGAGAGGCGTTACTAGAATAAGGTACTCACGCTGAGGGTCACAATGTGTGTTTGTGCCCATGGCGGCCCTCACGCTTGGGCGTGGCCTCATGGGCCATGCCGTTTTCTCCTACACTGAAGGTTTGACTCACTGCCAGCAGCAAGGTTCCTTGCCATGGGGAAGGAGGGGTTCTGACTTGTGCATCAGGTTCCCCCCTGTGCAGGGATTGGAGATAAGGTCTAGGTTCCGATGACTGAAAACCCAGGTTGGGAATGGATGGTGGCCTAAGGCAGTGGCGGGTCCAATGTGCTGGGTGTGCAGCCAGCTGTGTCGGTGTCTGTTGGAAGGTTTGGGCTCAGGCTATTTGCGACAGAGCATCACTGTTTAAGGTAGCCTATGCAATTGGGGTGTTGCCGAGGGCCAAGCTGTTTGATCCTCATTTGGGGTTTCTGGGCAGCGCCATAGACAAGGTTTTTCTCCTGGGAGGCAGGCATAGTGCTTCATTGTCTCCCCAGAATTCCCAGTAGGGAGGGTTTGTGGGCCAGGAGTGTGAGGACGAAAGTCTGAATACACAAGCTAGTGTGAGGAATGGAGCCAAGGGCAGAGCAGGCCCACTCTGCAGAGGCTGAATCAAAATCTCCTGCATCTGAAGTCAGGGTGAGGATCAGACGTTGGCTGAGGCTGGCGTATGTGTCCATGATGGCACCTTCATGAAGTGGGTGCCTCATGAGGCCAAGGAAGTTTTCCCACGCTGAGTTTGGAGGTTGCCCCAAACCACAAGGTTTCCTTCTGCGGGACATTCGAGTCCTGTTCCATGGCTCCAGGACATACCATATGGAAGGACTGGAGAGCAGGGTTCGAAGGATGAATCCCTGTACTGCATGCCTCGCATTCCCATTGGCTATTAGCGACAAGATATGTTTGATCTGCTGCCTCTGGAACACGCGACCCAGCGGGCTGAGTTGAAATGGCCTCTCCTGAGGATGCGTCATAATGTGCGTTTGGGTCCATGGAGACCTTGGAATGTGCTGGTTGTTCAGTGGCCCTGCGGAACTCTCCTACCTGAAGTGTTTGATACATCCCAGTAAGAAGGCTGCCCATGTGGAGATGAGAGATGTTTGGTTTGGTGCCTCAGAAAAGCCCCATGTGCTGGTCTACGAAAACAGTCCTCTGAGAACGGAAACATGGAAACCAAAGCTAAGGTTCAGATTAGGGCCTGGCGGCCTGTCCATTTCAACCTTCTGTCTCTGGGGACACTGTCTGAGAGTCTAAGTGGAGATATTTGCTCCGCTGGTGTCAGAGAGCCCCTGTTAGTCCAGGGTGGCCTATACTATTGATGGCCTCAGGGACCTTGGAGCTTTTCCCTAACCTGTAGGGTTGTGGTCAATGGATTGGGCACACTTTCCTTGGAGAGGGCAGGCACAATCTTTCGCTGTTTGGTCCAGAGGCCCTAGCCTGGATGTTGTGTGGCTCCAGGCTGTGGGCACAGAAGTCTGAATACACAAACTCAGCTTATGAGTGGCGCCTAGGGTATGGCAGGCCAGATGTACAGCCCGAGAGGGAGCTCCTGGGCCTCTGAAACAAGGGCGAGTGGGAGGCGTTCCTTCAGGCTTTTGTCTCTTGATGTTGTGTCCGGGATAGCCGTGGATTGGAGCGGTGGCCTCAGGTACTGTGGACGAGTATCCCTCTCTGGGGATTTGTCCCAGCTCCCAAGAGTTTGGGGTCATTTTTTGGGAAGGGTGGAGTCGTGTTGTCTGGCTCATGGGTCTCTCCAAGAAAGGGATTCCAGAGCAGAGCTCCAGGAACGGGCGGGGCGACTGGAAATTTCAAACCGTGGTGAGGATTGGCTGCATAGGGGCTTGGCAAGCCCCATATGTGGGCTCTTGGTCCAGGCCCTGACAGGCCTTTCTTTGACATGGGGCTCATGCTGAGGGTCAAAGTGTGAATTTGTGCCCAAGCAGCACTCAAGTTTGGGCGTGGCTTCAGGGGCCATGAAGGTTTCTCCCACCCTGAAGGTGTAACTCCATGCCAAGAGCAAGCTTGACAGCCATGGGGAAGGAGGAGTTCTGTTTTGTGCTTGCTATACCCAGCTGTGTGGAGAATTGATATAATGTCTAGGTTCAGATATTTGAAAACCAAGGTTAGGATGAGGTGACGGCATAAGACCATGGTGTGTCCGAAGTGATGGGTGTGCGGCCAGCTGTCTCCTTGTCTGTCTGGACGTCTGGCTTCAGGCTGTGTCAGGCAGAGCATGAGTGCCCAGAGCAGCCTATCCAGTTTGGGTACCGTCGAGGACCGAGCAGGTTGATCCTCATCTGGGTTTTCTGGAGAGCCCCACAGGGAAACGTTTTTCTTCCGTTGGGCAGACACTGGGCTGGGTTTTGGTTCCGGAGTTCCTAGTCCAGAGGGCTTGTTTGCCAGGAGTGTGAGGAAGGAAGTCTGAAAACACAAGCTAGCGTGAGGTTTGGGACCGAGGGCACGGCAGGCCCACTCTGCAGAGGCTGAATCGAGATCTCCTGCACTGAGGTCATGTCAACTATGAGACGTGCCTCAGGCTAGAGTTCTTGTCCAGCATGGCCTCTTCCTGAAGGGTGTGAGGGCTTCATGAGGCCAGAAAGTTTTGGCTACGATGGGATTTGTGAACTGCTCCAAAACTGAAGGTTACCTTCTGCACGACAGTCGAGTCCTATTGGATGGTTCCAAGAGGCCCCATATGGAAAGACTCGAGAGCAGGTGTCTAAGCATGGATGCCTGGGAACGCCACCTCATATTCCCACTCTTTAGTCAGGACAAGGCAGGCTCAATCTGCGGGCTCCTGGGTGAGCTACCCAGAGGGGAGAGTTGAAATGGACTCTCCTGAAGATGAGTCCTCCTGTGGCTTGGTGGCCTGGGAGACCTTGGAATGTGGAGGTGGCTCAGGGACTCTGCAGGATTCTCCAACATGAGGTGTTTGACACGGCTCCAACAAGGAAACTTCCCATGTGGAGACGAGAGGAGTTCTGTTCCGTGCCTCAGGAAAGCCCCATACCCTGTTCTTCGAACCAAAGCCTCTGAGGAGTGACACCTGGAAACCAAAGCAAGAGTTGAGACTACGGCCTAAAGGCCTGTCCGGCTCAACCTTCTATCTCTGTTGATATCTGTGTGCATGCATTCATGGATGTAGCTGCTCAGCTTGTGTCCGAATGCCCCTGTGAGTCCAGTGAGGCTCCCAGTAGTGGGATGTCCTCGGAGGCCTTGAGGTTTCTCATATTCTGGAGGTGTGTGGCCAAAGGAATGGACACAGTTTGCCTGGAGAGAGCAGGCACGGTCCTGTGGTATGGCTCCAGAGGACCCAGCCTAGAGGCTGTGTTTGCCAGGGCTGTGGGGACAGATGTCTGAAAAAGCAAACTTGGCTCAGCTAGGGGCCAATGTAATGGCAGGCCTGATCTCTAGTCCGTGAGGGGAGATCCTCTGGAAATCAAAGTAGGGCAAGTGGGAGGCAGTCACTCAGGATTTTGTCTCTGGGTGTTGCGTTTACAGTGTCCGGTCAGGGTAGGGGTTGTCTCAGAGGCCGAGGAAGAGCCTTCCTCTCGGGGGATTGTCCAAGCTCCCAAGTGTCTGTGTTCATTCTGTGGGAATGAAGAGTACTGTTTTCTGCCACAGGGGACCCCCCAGGAGAGGGACTCTAGAGCACAGCAGTGGGTTCCCTCAACTGGAATACACACCATCTAGTTAGTCCTGGGTGCCTATGGGCATGGCAAGCCACATATGCGGGCTCTTGGTCCAGTCACTGAGAGGCGTTACTTGAATAAGGTACTCACGCTGAGGGTCACAATGTGTGTTTGTGCCCAAGGCGGCCCTCACGCTTGGGCGTGGCCTCATGGGCCATGCCGTTTTCTCCTACACTGAAGGTTTGACTCACTGCCAGCAGCAAGGTTTCTTGCCATGGGGAAGGAGGGGTTCTGACTTGTGCATCAGGTTCCCCCCAGTGCAGGGATTGGTGATAAGGTCTAGGTTCCGATGACTGAAAACCCAGTTTGGGAATGGATGGTGGCCTAAGGCAGTGGCGGGTCCAATGTGCTGGGTGTGCAGCCAGCTGTGTCGGTGTCTGTTGGAAGGTCTGGGCTCAGGCTATTTGCGACAGAGCATCACTGTTTAAGGTAGCCTATGCAATTGGGGTGTTGCCGAGGGCCAAGCAGTTTGATCCTCATTTGGGGTTTCTGGGCAGCGCCATAGACAATGTTTTTCTCCTGGGAGGCAGGCACAGTGCTTCATTGTGGCCCCAGAATTCCCAGTAGGGAGGGTTTGTGGGCCAGGAGTGTGAGGACGGAAGTCTGAAAACACAAGCTAGTGTGAGGATTGGAGCCAAGGGCAGAGCAGGCCCACTCTGCAGAGGCTGAATCAAAATCTCCTGCATCTGAAGTCAGGCTGAGGATCAGACGTTGGCTGAGGCTGGAGTATGTGTCCATGATGGCACCTTCATGAAGTGGGGGCCTCATGAGGCCAAGGAAGTTTTCCCACGCTGAGTTTGGAGGTTGCCCCAAACCACAAGGTTTCCTTCTGCGGGACATTCGAGTCCTGTTGCATGGCTCCAGGACATACCATATGGAAGGACTGGAGAGCAGGGTTCGAAGGATGGATCCCTGTACAGCATGCCTCGCATTCCCATTGGCTATTAGCGACAAGATATGTTTGATCTGCTGCCTCTGGAACACGCGACCCAGGGGGCTGAGTTGAAATGGCCTCTCCTGAGGATGCGTCATAAAGTGCGTTTGGGTCCATGGAGACCTTGGAATGTGCTGGTTGTTCAGTGGCCCTGCGGAACTCTCCTACCTGAAGTGTTTGATACATCCGAGTAAGAATGCTGCCCATGTGGAGATGAGAGAGGTTTGGTTTGGTGCCTCAGAAAAGCCCCAGGTGCTGGTCTACAAAAACAGTCCTCTGAGAACGGAAACATGGAAACCAAAGCTAAGGTTCAGATTAGGGCCTGGGGGCCTGTCCATTTCAACCTTCTGTCTCTGGGGACACTGTCTGAGAGTCTAAGTGGAGATAGTTGCTCCGCTGGTGTCAGAGAGCCCCTCTTAGTCCAGGGTGGCCTATACTATTGATGGCCTCAGCGACCTTGGAGCTTTTCCCTAACCTGTAGGGTTGTGGTCAATGGATTGGGCACACTTTCCTTGGAGAGGGCAGGCACAATCTTTCGCTGTTTGGTCCAGAGGCCCTAGCCTGGATGTTGTGTGGGTCCAGGCTGTGGGCACAGAAGTCTGAATACACAAACTCAGCTTAGGAGTGGCGCCTAGGGTATGGCAGGCCGGATGTACAGCCCGAGAGGGAGCTCCTGGGCCTCTGAAACAAGGGCGAGTGGGAGGCGTTCCTTCAGGCTTTTGTCTCTGGATGTTGTGTCCGGGATAGCCGTGCATTGGAGCGGTGGCCTCAGGTACTGTGGACGAGTATCCCTCTCTGGGGATTTGTCCCAGCTCCCAAGAGTTTGGGGTCATTTTGTGGGAAGGGTGGAGTCGTGTTGTCTGGCTCATGGGTCTTTCCAAGAAAGGGATTCCAGAGCAGAGCTCCAGGTACGGGCGGGGCGACTGGAAAATTCAAACCGTGGTGAGGATTGGGTGCATAGGGGCTTGGCAAGCCCCATATGTGGGCTCTTGGTCCAGGCCCTGACAGGCCTTTCTTTGACATGGGGCTCATGCTGAGGGTCACAGTGTGAATTTGTGCCCAAGCAGCACTCAAGTTTGGGCGTGGCATCAGGGGCCATGAAGGTTTCTCCCACCCTGAAGGTGTGACTGCATGCCAAGAGCAAGCTTGACAGCCATGGGGAAGGAGGAGTTCTGTTTTGTGCTTGCTATACCCAGCTGTGTGGAGAATTGATATAATGTCTAGGTACAGATATCTGAAAATCAAGGTTAGGATGAGGTGACGGCATAAGACCATGGCGTGTCCGAAGTGCTGGGTGTGCGGCCAGCTGTCTCCTTGTCTGTCTGGACGTCTGGCTTCAGGCTGTGTCAGGCAGAGCATGAGTGCCCAGAGCAGCCTATCCATTTCGGGTACCGTCGAGGCCCGAGCAGGTTGATCCTCATCTGGGTTTTCTGGAGAGCCCCACAGGGAAACATTTTTCTTCCGTTGGGCAGACACTGGGCTGGGTTTTGTTTCTGAAGTTCCTAGTCCGGAGGGCTTGTTTGCCAGGAGTGTGAGGAAGGAAGTCTGAAAACACAAGCTAGCGTGAGGTTTGGGACCGAGGACACGGCAGGCCCACTCTGCAGAGTCTGAATCGAGATCTCCTGCACTGCGGTCATGTCAACTATGAGACGTGCCTCAGGCTAGAGTTTTTGTCCAGCATGGCCTCTTCCTGAAGGGTGTGGGTGCTTCATGAGGCCAGAAAGTTTTGCCTACGATGGGATTTGTGAACTGCTCCAAAACTGAAGGTTACCATCTGCACGACAGTCGAGTCCTATTGGATGGTTCCAAGAGGCCCCATATGGAAAGACTCGAGAGCAGGTGTCTAAGCATGGATGCCTGGGAACACCACCTCATATTCCCACTCTTTAGTCAGGACAAGGCAGGCTCAATCTGCGGGCTCCTGGGTGAGCTACCCAGAGTGGAGAGTTGAAATGGACTCTCCTGAAGATGAGTCCTACTGTGGCTTGGTGGCCTGGGAGACCTTGGAATGTGGAGGTGGCTCAGGGACTCTGCAGGATTCTCCAACATGAGGTGTTTGACACGGCTCCAACAAGGAAACTTCCCATGTGGAGACGAGAGGAGTTCTGTTCCGTGCCTCAGGAAAGCCCCATACCCTGTTCTTCGAACCAAAGCCTCTGAGGAGTGACCCCTGGAAACCAAAGCAAGAGTTGAGACTACGGCCTAAAGGCCTGTCCGGCTCAACCTTCTATCTCTGTTGACATCTGTGTGCATGCATTCATGGATGTAGCTGCTCAGCTTGTGTCCGAATGCCCCTGTGAGTCCAGTGAGGCTCCCAGTAGTGGGATGTCCTCGGAGGCCTTGAGGTTTCTCATATTCTGGAGGTGTGTGGCCAAAGGAATGGACACAGTTTCCCAGGAGAGAGCAGGCACGGTCCTGTGCTATGGCTCCAGAGGACCCAGCCTAGAGGCTGTGTTTGCCAGGGCTGTGGGGACAGATGTCTGAAAAAGCAAACTTGGCTCAGCTAGGGGCCAATGTAATGGCAGGCCTGATCTCTAGTCCGTGAGGGGAGATCCTCTGGAAATCAAAGTAGGGCAAGTGGGAGGCAGTCACTCAGGATTTTGTCTCTGGGTGTTGCGTTTACAGTGTCCGGTCAGGGTAGGGGTTGTCTCAGAGGCCGAGGAAGAGCCTTCCTCTCGGGGGATTGTCCAAGCTCCCAAGTGTCTGTGTTCATTCTGTGGGAATGAAGAGTACTGTTTTCTGCCACAGGGGACCCCCCAGGAGAGGGACTCTAGAGCACAGCAGTGGGTTCCCTCAACTGGAATACACACCATCTAGTTAGTCCTGGGTGCCTATGGGCATGGCAAGCCACATATGCGGGCTCTTGGTCCAGTCACTGAGAGGCGTTACTTGAATAAGGTACTCACGCTGAGGGTCACAATGTGTGTTTGTGCCCAAGGCGGCCCTCACGCTTGGGCGTGGCCTCATGGGCCATGCCGTTTTCTCCTACACTGAAGGTTTGACTCACTGCCAGCAGCAAGGTTTCTTGCCATGGGGAAGGAGGGGTTCTGACTTGTGCATCAGGTTCCCCCCAGTGCAGGGATTGGTGATAAGGTCTAGGTTCCGATGACTGAAAACCCAGGTTGGGAATGGATGGTGGCCTAAGGCAGTGGCGGGTCCAATGTGCTGGGTGTGCAGCCAGCTGTGTCGGTGTCTGTTGGAAGGTCTGGGCTCAGGCTATTTGCGACAGAGCATCACTGTTTAAGGTAGCCTATGCAATTGGGGTGTTGCCGAGGGCCAAGCAGTTTGATCCTCATTTGGGGTTTCTGGGCAGCGCCATAGACAATGTTTTTCTCCTGGGAGGCAGGCACAGTGCTTCATTGTGGCCCCAGAATTCCCAGTAGGGAGGGCTTGTGGGCCAGGAGTGTGAAAACGGAAGTCTGAAAACACAAGCTAGTGTGAGGATTGGAGCCAAGGGCAGAGCAGGCCCACTCTGCAGAGGCTGAATCAAAATCTCCTGCATCTGAAGTCAGGCTGAGGATCAGACGTTGGCTGAGGCTGGAGTATGTGTCCATGATGGCACCTTCATGAAGTGGGGGCCTCATGAGGCCAAGGAAGTTTTCCCACGCTGAGTTTGGAGGTTGCCCCAAACCACAAGGTTTCCTTCTGCGGGACATTCGAGTCCTGTTGCATGGCTCCAGGACATACCATATGGAAGGACTGGAGAGCAGGGTTCGAAGGATGGATCCCTGTACAGCATGCCTCGCATTCCCATTGGCTATTAGCGACAAGATATGTTTGATCTGCTGCCTCTGGAACACGCGACCCAGGGGGCTGAGTTGAAATGGCCTCTCCTGAGGATGCGTCATAAAGTGCGTTTGGGTCCATGGAGACCTTGGAATGTGCTGGTTGTTCAGTGGCCCTGCGGAACTCTCCTACCTGAAGTGTTTGATACATCCGAGTAAGAATGCTGCCCATGTGGAGATGAGAGAGGTTTGGTTTGGTGCCTCAGAAAAGCCCCAGGTGCTGGTCTACAAAAACAGTCCTCTGAGAACGGAAACATGGAAACCAAAGCTAAGGTTCAGATTAGGGCCTGGGGGCCTGTCCATTTCAACCTTCTGTCTCTGGGGACACTGTCTGAGAGTCTAAGTGGAGATAGTTGCTCCGCTGGTGTCAGAGAGCCCCTCTTAGTCCAGGGTGGCCTATACTATTGATGGCCTCAGCGACCTTGGAGCTTTTCCCTAACCTGTAGGGTTGTGGTCAATGGATTGGGCACACTTTCCTTGGAGAGGGCAGGCACAATCTTTCGCTGTTTGGTCCAGAGGCCCTAGCCTGGATGTTGTGTGGGTCCAGGCTGTGGGCACAGAAGTCTGAATACACAAACTCAGCTTAGGAGTGGCGCCTAGGGTATGGCAGGCCGGATGTACAGCCCGAGAGGGAGCTCCTGGGCCTCTGAAACAAGGGCGAGTGGGAGGCGTTCCTTCAGGCTTTTGTCTCTGGATGTTGTGTCCGGGATAGCCGTGCATTGGAGCGGTGGCCTCAGGTACTGTGGACGAGTATCCCTCTCTGGGGATTTGTCCCAGCTCCCAAGAGTTTGGGGTCATTTTGTGGGAAGGGTGGAGTCGTGTTGTCTGGCTCATGGGTCTTTCCAAGAAAGGGATTCCAGAGCAGAGCTCCAGGTACGGGCGGGGCGACTGGAAAATTCAAACCGTGGTGAGGATTGGGTGCATAGGGGCTTGGCAAGCCCCATATGTGGGCTCTTGGTCCAGGCCCTGACAGGCCTTTCTTTGACATGGGGCTCATGCTGAGGGTCACAGTGTGAATTTGTGCCCAAGCAGCACTCAAGTTTGGGCGTGGCATCAGGGGCCATGAAGGTTTCTCCCACCCTGAAGGTGTGACTGCATGCCAAGAGCAAGCTTGACAGCCATGGGGAAGGAGGAGTTCTGTTTTGTGCTTGCTATACCCAGCTGTGTGGAGAATTGATATAATGTCTAGGTACAGATATCTGAAAACCAAGGTTAGGATGAGGTGACGGCATAAGACCATGGCGTGTCCGAAGTGCTGGGTGTGCGGCCAGCTGTCTCCTTGTCTGTCTGGACGTCTGGCTTCAGGCTGTGTCAGGCAGAGCATGAGTGCCCAGAGCAGCCTATCCATTTCGGGTACCGTCGAGGCCCGAGCAGGTTGATCCTCATCTGGGTTTTCTGGAGAGCCCCACAGGGAAACATTTTTCTTCCGTTGGGCAGACACTGGGCTGGGTTTTGTTTCTGAAGTTCCTAGTCCGGAGGGCTTGTTTGCCAGGAGTGTGAGGAAGGAAGTCTGAAAACACAAGCTAGCGTGAGGTTTGGGACCGAGGACACGGCAGGCCCACTCTGCAGAGTCTGAATCGAGATCTCCTGCACTGCGGTCATGTCAACTATGAGACGTGCCTCAGGCTAGAGTTTTTGTCCAGCATGGCCTCTTCCTGAAGGGTGTGGGTGCTTCATGAGGCCAGAAAGTTTTGCCTACGATGGGATTTGTGAACTGCTCCATAACTGAAGGTTACCATCTGCACGACAATCGAGTCCTATTGGATGGTTCCAAGAGGCCCCATATGGAAAGACTCGAGAGCAGGTGTCTAAGCATGGATGCCTGGGAACACCACCTCATATTCCCACTCTTTAGTCAGGACAAGGCAGGCTCAATCTGCGGGCTCCTGGGTGAGCTACCCAGAGTGGAGAGTTGAAATGGACTCTCCTGAAGATGAGTCCTACTGTGGCTTGGTGGCCTGGGAGACCTTGGAATGTGGAGGTGGCTCAGGGACTCTGCAGGATTCTCCAACATGAGGTGTTTGACACGGCTCCAACAAGGAAACTTCCCATGTGGAGACGAGAGGAGTTCTGTTCCGTGCCTCAGGAAAGCCCCATACTCTGTTCTTCGAACCAAAGCCTCTGAGGAGTGACCCCTGGAAACCAAAGCAAGAGTTGAGACTACGGCCTAAAGGCCTGTCCGGCTCAACCTTCTATCTCTGTTGACATCTGTGTGCATGCATTCATGGATGTAGCTGCTCAGCTTGTGTCCGAATGCCCCTGTGAGTCCAGTGAGGCTCCCAGTAGTGGGATGTCCTCGGAGGCCTTGAGGTTTCTCATATTCTGGAGGTGTGTGGCCAAAGGAATGGACACAGTTTCCCAGGAGAGAGCAGGCACGGTCCTGTGCTATGGCTCCAGAGGACCCAGCCTAGAGGCTGTGTTTGCCAGGGCTGTGGGGACAGATGTCTGAAAAAGCAAACTTGGCTCAGCTAGGGGCCAATGTAATGGCAGGCCTGATCTCTAGTCCGTGAGGGGAGATCCTCTGGAAATCAAAGTAGGGCAAGTGGGAGGCAGTCACTCAGGATTTTGTCTCTGGGTGTTGCGTTTACAGTGTCCGGTCAGGGTAGGGGTTGTCTCAGAGGCCGAGGAAGAGCCTTCCTCTCGGGGGATTGTCCAAGCTCCCAAGTGTCTGTGTTCATTCTGTGGGAATGAAGAGTACTGTTTTCTGCCACAGGGGACCCCCCAGGAGAGGGACTCTAGAGCACAGCAGTGGGTTCCCTCAACTGGAATACACACCATCTAGTTAGTCCTGGGTGCCTATGGGCATGGCAAGCCACATATGCGGGCTCTTGGTCCAGTCACTGAGAGGCGTTACTTGAATAAGGTACTCACGCTGAGGGTCACAATGTGTGTTTGTGCCCAAGGCGGCCCTCACGCTTGGGCGTGGCCTCATGGGCCATGCCGTTTTCTCCTACACTGAAGGTTTGACTCACTGCCAGCAGCAAGGTTTCTTGCCATGGGGAAGGAGGGGTTCTGACTTGTGCATCAGGTTCCCCCCAGTGCAGGGATTGGTGATAAGGTCTAGGTTCCGATGACTGAAAACCCAGTTTGGGAATGGATGGTGGCCTAAGGCTGTGGCGGGTCCAATGTGTTGGGTGTGCAGCCAGCTGTGTCGGTGTCTGTTGGAAGGTCTGGGCTCAGGCTATTTGCGACAGAGCATCACTGTTTAAGGTAGCCTATGCAATTGGGGTGTTGCCGAGGGCCAAGCAGTTTGATCCTCATTTGGGGTTTCTGGGCAGCGCCATAGACAATGTTTTTCTCCTGGGAGGCAGGCACAGTGCTTCATTGTGGCCCCAGAATTCCCAGTAGGGAGGGCTTGTGGGCCAGGAGTGTGAAAACGGAAGTCTGAAAACACAAGCTAGTGTGAGGATTGGAGCCAAGGGCAGAGCAGGCCCACTCTGCAGAGGCTGAATCAAAATCTCCTGCATCTGAAGTCAGGCTGAGGATCAGACGTTGGCTGAGGCTGGAGTATGTGTCCATGATGGCACCTTCATGAAGTGGGGGCCTCATGAGGCCAAGGAAGTTTTCCCACGCTGAGTTTGGAGGTTGCCCCAAACCACAAGGTTTCCTTCTGCGGGACATTCGAGTCCTGTTGCATGGCTCCAGGACATACCATATGGAAGGACTGGAGAGCAGGGTTCGAAGGATGGATCCCTGTACAGCATGCCTCGCATTCCCATTGGCTATTAGCGACAAGATATGTTTGATCTGCTGCCTCTGGAACACGCGACCCAGGGGGCTGAGTTGAAATGGCCTCTCCTGAGGATGCGTCATAAAGTGCGTTTGGGTCCATGGAGACCTTGGAATGTGCTGGTTGTTCAGTGGCCCTGCGGAACTCTCCTACCTGAAGTGTTTGATACATCCGAGTAAGAATGCTGCCCATGTGGAGATGAGAGAGGTTTGGTTTGGTGCCTCAGAAAAGCCCCAGGTGCTGGTCTACAAAAACAGTCCTCTGAGAACGGAAACATGGAAACCAAAGCTAAGGTTCAGATTAGGGCCTGGGGGCCTGTCCATTTCAACCTTCTGTCTCTGGGGACACTGTCTGAGAGTCTAAGTGGAGATAGTTGCTCCGCTGGTGTCAGAGAGCCCCTCTTAGTCCAGGGTGGCCTATACTATTGATGGCCTCAGCGACCTTGGAGCTTTTCCCTAACCTGTAGGGTTGTGGTCAATGGATTGGGCACACTTTCCTTGGAGAGGGCAGGCACAATCTTTCGCTGTTTGGTCCAGAGGCCCTAGCCTGGATGTTGTGTGGGTCCAGGCTGTGGGCACAGAAGTCTGAATACACAAACTCAGCTTAGGAGTGGCGCCTAGGGTATGGCAGGCCGGATGTACAGCCCGAGAGGGAGCTCCTGGGCCTCTGAAACAAGGGCGAGTGGGAGGCGTTCCTTCAGGCTTTTGTCTCTGGATGTTGTGTCCGGGATAGCCGTGCATTGGAGCGGTGGCCTCAGGTACTGTGGACGAGTATCCCTCTCTGGGGATTTGTCCCAGCTCCCAAGAGTTTGGGGTCATTTTGTGGGAAGGGTGGAGTCGTGTTGTCTGGCTCATGGGTCTTTCCAAGAAAGGGATTCCAGAGCAGAGCTCCAGGTACGGGCGGGGCGACTGGAAAATTCAAACCGTGGTGAGGATTGGGTGCATAGGGGCTTGGCAAGCCCCATATGTGGGCTCTTGGTCCAGGCCCTGACAGGCCTTTCTTTGATATGGGGCTCATGCTGAGGGTCACAGTGTGAATTTGTGCCCAAGCAGCACTCAAGTTTGGGCGTGGCATCAGGGGCCATGAAGGTTTCTCCCACCCTGAAGGTGTGACTGCATGCCAAGAGCAAGCTTGACAGCCATGGGGAAGGAGGAGTTCTGTTTTGTGCTTGCTATACCCAGCTGTGTGGAGAATTGATATAATGTCTAGGTACAGATATCTGAAAACCAAGGTTAGGATGAGGTGACGGCATAAGACCATGGCGTGTCCGAAGTGCTGGGTGTGCGGCCAGCTGTCTCCTTGTCTGTCTGGACGTCTGGCTTCAGGCTGTGTCAGGCAGAGCATGAGTGCCCAGAGCAGCCTATCCATTTCGGGTACCGTCGAGGCCCGAGCAGGTTGATCCTCATCTGGGTTTTCTGGAGAGCCCCACAGGGAAACATTTTTCTTCCGTTGGGCAGACACTGGGCTGGGTTTTGTTTCTGAAGTTCCTAGTCCGGAGGGCTTGTTTGCCAGGAGTGTGAGGAAGGAAGTCTGAAAACACAAGCTAGCGTGAGGTTTGGGACCGAGGACACGGCAGGCCCACTCTGCAGAGTCTGAATCGAGATCTCCTGCACTGCGGTCATGTCAACTATGAGACGTGCCTCAGGCTAGAGTTTTTGTCCAGCATGGCCTCTTCCTGAAGGGTGTGGGTGCTTCATGAGGCCAGAAAGTTTTGCCTACGATGGGATTTGTGAACTGCTCCAAAACTGAAGGTTACCATCTGCACGACAGTCGAGTCCTATTGGATGGTTCCAAGAGGCCCCATATGGAAAGACTCGAGAGCAGGTGTCTAAGCATGGATGCCTGGGAACACCACCTCATATTCCCACTCTTTAGTCAGGACAAGGCAGGCTCAATCTGCGGGCTCCTGGGTGAGCTACCCAGAGTGGAGAGTTGAAATGGACTCTCCTGAAGATGAGTCCTACTGTGGCTTGGTGGCCTGGGAGACCTTGGAATGTGGAGGTGGCTCAGGGACTCTGCAGGATTCTCCAACATGAGGTGTTTGACACGGCTCCAACAAGGAAACTTCCCATGTGGAGACGAGAGGAGTTCTGTTCCGTGCCTCAGGAAAGCCCCATACCCTGTTCTTCGAACCAAAGCCTCTGAGGAGTGACCCCTGGAAACCAAAGCAAGAGTTGAGACTACGGCCTAAAGGCCTGTCCGGCTCAACCTTCTATCTCTGTTGACATCTGTGTGCATGCATTCATGGATGTAGCTGCTCAGCTTGTGTCCGAATGCCCCTGTGAGTCCAGTGAGGCTCCCAGTAGTGGGATGTCCTCGGAGGCCTTGAGGTTTCTCATATTCTGGAGGTGTGTGGCCAAAGGAATGGACACAGTTTCCCAGGAGAGAGCAGGCACGGTCCTGTGCTATGGCTCCAGAGGACCCAGCCTAGAGGCTGTGTTTGCCAGGGCTGTGGGGACAGATGTCTGAAAAAGCAAACTTGGCTCAGCTAGGGGCCAATGTAATGGCAGGCCTGATCTCTAGTCCGTGAGGGGAGATCCTCTGGAAATCAAAGTAGGGCAAGTGGGAGGCAGTCACTCAGGATTTTGTCTCTGGGTGTTGCGTTTACAGTGTCCGGTCAGGGTAGGGGTTGTCTCAGAGGCCGAGGAAGAGCCTTCCTCTCGGGGGATTGTCCAAGCTCCCAAGTGTCTGTGTTCATTCTGTGGGAATGAAGAGTACTGTTTTCTGCCACAGGGGACCCCCCAGGAGAGGGACTCTAGAGCACAGCAGTGGGTTCCCTCAACTGGAATACACACCATCTAGTTAGTCCTGGGTGCCTATGGGCATGGCAAGCCACATATGCGGGCTCTTGGTCCAGTCACTGAGAGGCGTTACTTGAATAAGGTACTCACGCTGAGGGTCACAATGTGTGTTTGTGCCCAAGGCGGCCCTCACGCTTGGGCGTGGCCTCATGGGTCATGCCGTTTTCTCCTACACTGAAGGTTTGACTCACTGCCAGCAGCAAGGTTTCTTGCCATGGGGAAGGAGGGGTTCTAACTTGTGCATCAGGTTCCCCCCTGTGCAGGTTTTGGAGATAAGGTCTAGGTTCCGATGACTGAAAACCCAGTTTGGGAATGGATGGTGGCCTAAGGCAGTGGTGGGTCCAATGTGCTGGGTGTGCAGCCAGCTGTGTCGGTGTCTGTTGGAAGGTCTGGGCTCAGGCTATTTGCGACAGAGCATCACTGTTTAAGGTAGCCTATGCTACGCAATTGGGGTGTTGCCGAGGGCCAAGCAGTTTGATCCTCATTTGGGGTTTCTGGGCAGCGCCATAGACAATGTTTTTCTCCTGGGAGGCAGGCACAGTGCTTCATTGTGGCCCCAGAATTCCCAGTAGGGAGGGTTTGTGGGCCAGGAGTGTGAGGACGGAAGTCTGAAAACACAAGCTAGTGTGAGGATTGGAGCCAAGGGCAGAGCAGGCCCACTCTGCAGAGGCTGAATCAAAATCTCCTGCATCTGATGTCAGGCTGAGGATCAGACGTTGGCTGAGGCTAAGTATGTGTCCATGATGGCACCTTCATGAAGTGGGGGCCTCATGAGGCCAAGGAAGTTTTCCCACGCTGAGTTTGGAGGTTGCCCCAAACCACAAGGTTTCCTCTGCGGGACATTCGAGTCCTGTTGCATGGCTCCAGGACATACCATATGGAAGGACTGGAGAGCAGGGTTCGAAGGATGGATCCCTGTACAGCATGCCTCGCATTCCCATTGGCTATTAGCGACAAGATATGTTTGATCTGCTGCCTCTGGAACACGCGACCCAGGGGGCTGAGTTGAAATGGCCTCTCCTGAGGATGCGTCATAATGTGCGTTTGGGTCCATGGAGAACTTGGAATGTGCTGGTTGTTCAGTGGCCCTGCGGAACTCTCCTACCTGAAGTGTTTGATACATCCCAGTAATAAAGCTGCCCGTGTGGAGATGAGAGATGTTTGGTTTGGTGCCTCAGAAAAGCCCCATGTGCTGGTCTACGAAAACAGTCCTCTAAGAACGGAAACATGGAAACCAAAGCTAAGGTTCAGATTAGGGCCTGGGGGCCTGTCCATTTCAACCTTCTGTCTCTGGGGACACTGTGTGAGAGTCTAAGTGGAGATAGTTGCTCCGCTGGTGTCAGAGAGCCCCTCTTAGTCCAGGGTGGCCTATACTATTGATGGCCTCAGGGACCTTGGAGCTTTTCCCTAACCTGTAGGGTTGTGGTCAATGGATTGGGCACACTTTCCTTGGAGAGGGCAGGCACAATCTTTCGCTGTTTGGTCCAGAGGCCCTAGCCTGGATGTTGTGTGGGTCCAGGCTGTGGGCACAGAAGTCTGAATACACAAACTCAGCTTATGAGTGGCGCCGAGGGTATGGCCGGCCGGATGTACAGCCCGAGAGGGAGCTCCTGGGCCTCTGAAACAAGGGCGAGAGGGAGGCGTTCCTTCAGGCTTTTGTCACTGGATGTTGTGTCCGGGATAGCCGTGGATTGGAGCGGTGGCCTCAGGTACTGTGGACGAGTATCCCTCTCTGGGGATTTGTCCCAGCTCCCAAGAGTTTGGGGTCATTTTGTGGGAAGGGTGGAGTCGTGTTGTCTGGCTCATGGGTCTCTCCAAGAAAGGGTTCCAGAGCAGAGCTCCAGGTACGGGCGGGGCGACTGGAAAATTCAAACCGTGGTGAGGATTGGGTGCATAGGGGCTTGGCAAGCCCCATATGTGGGCTCTTGGTCCAGGCCCTGACAGGCCTTTCTTTGACATGGGGCTCATGCTGAGGGTCACAGTGTGAATTTGTGCCCAAGCAGCACTCAAGTTTGGGCGTGGCATCAGGGGCCATGAAGATTTCTCCCAAACTGAAGGTTTGACTCCATGCCAATAACAAGCATGACAGCCATGGGGAAGGAGGAGTTCTGTTTTGTGCTTGCTATACCCAGCTGTGTGGAGAATTGATATAATGTCTAGGTTCAGATATCTGAAAACCAAGGTTAGGATGAGGTGACGGCATAAGACCATGGCGTGTCCGAAGTGCTGGGTGTGCGGCCAGCTGTCTCCTTGTCTGTCTGGACGTCTGGCTTCAGGCTGTGTCAGGCAGAGCATGAGTGCCCAGAGCAGCCTATCCAGTTCGGGTACTGTCGAGGCCCGAGCAGGTTGATACTCATCTGGGTTTTCTGGAGAGCCCCACAGGATAACGTTTTTCTTCCGTTGGGCACACACTGGGCTGGGTTTTGTTTCTGGAGTTCCTAGTCCGGAGGGCTTGTTTGCCAGGAGTGTGAGGAAGGAAGTCTGAAAACACAAGCTATCGTGAGGTTTGGGACCGAGGGCACGGCAGGCCCACTCTGCAGAGGCTGAATCGAGATCTCCTGCACTGAGGTCATGTCAACTATGAGACGTGCCTCAGGCTAGAGTTCTTGTCCAGCATGGCCTCTTCCTGAAGGGTGTGGGGGCTACATGAGGCCAGAAAGTTTTGCCTACGATGGGATTTGTGAACTGCTCCAAAACTGAAGGTTACCTTCTGCACGACAGTCGAGTCCTATTGGATGGTTCCAAGAGGCCCCATATGGAAAGACTTGAGAGCAGATGTCTAAGCATGGATGCCTGGGAACGCCACCTCATATTCCCACTCTTTAGTCAGGACAAGGCAGGCTCAATCTGCGGGCTCCTGGGTGAGCTACCCAGAGTGGAGAGTTGAAATGGACTCTCCTGAAGATGAGTCCTACTGTGGCTTGGTGGCCTGGGAGACCTTGGAATGTGGAGGTGGCTCAGGGACTCTGCAGGATTCTCCAACATGAGGTGTTTGACACGGCTCCAACAAGGAAACTTCCCATGTGGAGACGAGAGGAGTTCTGTTCCGTGCCTCAGGAAAGCCCCATACCCTGTTCTTCGAACCAAAGCCTCTGAGGAGTGACACCTGGAAACCAAAGCAAGAGTTGAGACTACGGCCTAAAGGCCTGTCCGGCTCAACCTTCTATCTCTGTTGACATCTGTGTGCATGCATTCATGGATGTAGCTGCTCAGCTTGTGTCCGAATGCCCCTGTGAGTCCAGTGAGGCTCCCAGGAGTGGGATGTCCTCGGAGGCTTTGAGGTTTCTCATATTCTGGAGGTGTGTGGCCAAAGGAATGGACACAGTTTCCCAGGAGAGAGCAGGCACGGTCCTGTGGTATGGCTCCAGAGGACCCAGCCTAGAGGCTGTGTTTGCCAGGGCTGTGGGGACAGATGTCTGAAAAAGCAAACTTGGCTCAGCTACGGGCCAATGTAATGGCAGGCCTGATCTCTAGTCCGTGAGGGGAGATCCTCTGGAAATCAAAGTAGGGCAAGTGGGAGGCAGTCACTCAGGATTTTGTCTCTGGGTGTTGCGTTTACAGTGTCCGGTCAGGGTAGGGGTTGTCTCAGAGGCCGAGTAATAGCCTTCCTCTCGGGGGATTGTCCAAGCTCCCAAGTGTCTGTGTTCATTCTGTGGGAATGAAGAGTACTGTTTTCTGCCACAGGGGACCCCCCAGGAGTGGGACTCTAGAGCACAGCAGTGGGTTCCCTCAACTGGAATACACACCATCTAGTTAGTCCTGGGTGCCTATGGGCATGGCAAGCCAATATGCGGGCTCTTGGTCCAGTCACTGAGAGGCGTTACTTGAATAAGGTACTCACGCTGAGGGTCACAATGTGTGTTTGTGCCCAAGGCGGCCCTCACGCTTGGGCGTGGCCTCATGGGCCATGCCGTTTTCTCCTACACTGAAGGTTTAACTCACTGCCAGCAGCAAGGTTTCTTGCCATGGGGAAGGAGGGGTTCTGACTTGTGCATCAGGTTACCCCCTGTGCAGGGATTGGAGATAAGGTCTAGGTTCCGATGACTGAAAAACCAGGTTGGGAATGGATGGTGGCCTAAGGCAGTGGCGGGTCCAATGTGCTGGGTGTGCAGCCAGCTGTGTCGGTGTCTGTTGGAAGGTCTGGGCTCAGGCTATTTGCGACAGAGCATCACTGTTTATGGTAGCCTGTGCAATTGGGGTGTTGCCGAGGGCCAAGCAGTTTGATCCTCATTTGGGGTTTCTGGGCAGCGCCATAGACAAGGTTTTTCTCCTGGGAGGCAGGCACAGTGCTTCATTGTGGCCCCAGAATTCCCAGTAGGAGGGTTTGTGGGCCAGGAGTGTGAGGACGGAAGTCTGAAAACACAAGCTAGTGTGAGGATTGGAGCCAAGGGCAGAGCAGGCCCACTCTGCAGAGGCTGAATCAAAATCTCCTGCATCTGACGTCTGGCTGAGGATCAGACGTTGGCTGAGGCTGCAGTATGTGTCCATGATGGCACCTTCATGAAGTGGGGGCCTCATGATGCCAAGGAAGTTTTCCCACGCTGTGTTTGGAGGTTGCCCCAAACCACAAGGTTTCCTTCTGCGGGACATTCGAGTCCTGTTGCATGGCTCCAGGACATATCATATGGAAGGACTGGAGAGCAGGGTTGGAAGGATGGATCCCTGTACTGCATGCCTCGCATTCCCTTGGCTATTAGCGACAAGATATGTTTGATCTGCTGCCTCTGGAACACGCGACCCAGCGGGCTGAGTTGAAATGGCCTCTCCTGAGGATGCGTCATAATGTGCGTTTGGGTCCATGGAGACCTTGGAATGTGCTGGTTGTTCAGTGGCCCTGCGGAACTCTCCTACCTGAAGTGTTTGATACATCCCAGTAAGAAGGCTGCCCATGTGGAGATGAGAGATGTTTGGTTTGGTGCCTCAGAAAAGCCCCATGTGCTGGTCTACGAAAACAGTCCTCTGAGAACGGAAACATGGAAACCAAAGCTAAGGTTCAGATTAGGGCCTGGGGGCCTGTCCATTTCAACCTTCTCTCTCTGGGGACACTGTCTGAGAGTCTAAGTGGAGATAGTTGCTCCGCTGGTGTCAGAGAACCCCTCTTAGTCCAGGGTGGCCTATACTATTGATGGCCTCAGGGACCTTGGGGCTTTTCCCTAACCTGTAGGGTTGTGGTCAATGGATTGGGCACACTTTCTTTGGAGAGGGCAGGCACAATCTTTCGCTGTTTGGTCCAGAGGCCCTAGCCTGGATGTTGTGTGTGTCCAGGCCTGGGCACAGAAGTCTGAATAAACAAACTCAGCTTATGAGTGGCGCCTAGGGTATGGCAGGCCGGATGTACAGCCCGAGAGGGAGCTCCTGGGCCTCTGAAACAAGGGCGAGTGGGAGGCGTTCCTTCAGGCTTTTGTCTCTGGATGTTGTGTCGGGGATAGCCGTGGATTGGAGGCGTGGCCTCAGGTACTGTGGTCGAGTATCCCTCTCTGGGGATTTGTCCCAGCTCCCAAGAGTTTGGGGTCATTTTGTTGGAAGGGTGGAGTCGTGTTGTCTGGCTCATGGGTCTCTCCAAGAAAGGGATTCCAGAGAAGAGCTCCTGGTACGGGCGGGGCGACTGGAAATTTCAAACCGTGGTGAGGACTGGGTGCATAGGGGCTTGGCAAGCCCCATATGTGGGCTCTTGGTCCAGGCCCTGACAGGCCTTTCTTTGACATGAGGCTCATGCTGTGGGTCACAGTGTGAATTTGTGCCCAAGCAGCACTCAAGTTTGGGCGTGGCATCAGGGGCCATGAAGGTTTCTCCCACCCTGAAGATGTGACTCCATGCCAAGAGCAAGCTTGACAGCCATGGGGAAGGAGGAGTTCTGTTTTGTGCTTGCTATACCCAGCTGTGTGGAGAATTGATATGATGTCTAGGTTCAGATATTTGAAAACCAAGGTTAGGATGAGGTGACGGCATAAGACCATGGCGTGTCCGAAGTGCTGGGTGTGCGGCCAGCTGTCTCCTTGTCTGTCTGGACGTCTGGCTTCAGGCTGTGTCAGGCAGAGCATGAGTGCCCAGAGCAGCCTATCCAGTTCGGGTGCCGTCGAGGCCCGAGCAGGTTGAACCTCATCTGGGTTTTCTGGAGAGCCCCACAGGGAAACGTTTTTCTTCCGTTGGGCAGACACTGGGCTGGGTTTTGGTTCCGGAGTTCCTAGTCCGGAGGGCTTGTTTGCCAGGAGTGTGAGGAAGGAAGTCTGAAAACACAAGCTAGCGTGAGGTTTGGGACCGAGGTCACGGCAGGCCCACTCTGCAGAGGCTGAATCGAGATCTCCTGCACTGAGGTCTTGTCAACTATGAGACGTGCCTCAGGCTAGAGTTCTTGTCCAGCATGGCCTCTTCCTGAAGGGTGTGGGGGCTTCATGAGGCCAGAAAGTTTTGCCTACGATGGGATTTGTGAACTGCTCCAAAACTAAAGGTTACCTTCTGCACGACAGTCGAGTCCTATTGGATGGTTCCAAGAGGCCCCATATGGAAAGACTCGAGAGCAGGTGTCTAAGCATGGATGCCTGGGAACGCCACCTCATATTCCCACTCTTTAGTCAGGACAAGGCAGGCTCAATCTGCGGGCTCCTGGGTGAGCTAACCAGAGGGGAGAGTTGAAATGGACTCTCCTGAAGATGAGTCCTACTGTGGCTTGGTGGCCTGGGAGACCTTGGAATGTGGAGGTGGCTCAGGGACTCTGCAGGATTCTCCAACATGAGGTGTTTGACACGGCTCCAACAAGGAAACTTCCCATGTGGAGACGAGAGGAGTTCTGTTCCGTGCCTCAGGAAAGCCCCATTCCCTGTTCTTCGAACCAAAGCCTCTGAGGAGTGACACCTGGAAACCAAAGCAAGAGTTGAGACTACGGCCTAAAGGCCTGTCCGGCTCAACCTTCTATCTCTGTTAACATCTGTGTGCATGCATTAATGGATGTAGCTGCTCAGCTTGTGTCCGAATGCCCCTGTGAGTCCAGTGAGGCTCCCAGTAGTGGGATGTCCTCGGAGGCCTTGAGGTTTCTCAATTTCTGGAGGTGTGTGGCCAAAGGAATGCACACAGTTTCCCAGGAGAGAGCAGGCACGGTCCTGTGCTATGGCTCCAGAGGACACAGCCTAGAGGCTGTGTTTGCCAGGGCTGTGGGGACAGATGTCTGAAAAAGCAAACTTGGCTCAGGTAGGGGCCAATGTAATGGAAGGCCTGATCTCTAGTCCGTGAGGGGAGATCCTCTGGAAATCAAAGTAGGGCAAGTGAGAGGCAGTCACTCAGGCTTTTGTCTCTGGGTGTTGCGTTTACAGTGTCCGGTCAGGGTAGGGGTTGTCTCAGAGGCCGAGGAAGAGCCTTCCTCTCGGGGGATTGTCCAAGCTCCCAAGTGTTTGTGTTCATTCTGTGGGAATGAAGAGTACTGTTTTCTGCCACAGGGGAACCCCCAAAAGAGGGACTCTAGAGCACAGCAGTGGGTTCCCTCAACTGGAATACACACCATCTAGTTAGTCCTGGGTGCCTATGGGCATGGCAAGCCACATATGCGGGCTCTTGGTCCAGTCACTGAGGGGCGTTACTTGAATAAAGTACTCACGCTGAGGGTCACAATGTGTGTTTGTGCCCAAGGAGGCCCTCACGATTGGGCGTGGCCTCATGGGCCATGCCGTTTTCTCCTACACTGGAGGTTTGACTCACTGCCAGCAGCAAGGTTTCTTGCCATGGGGAAGGTGGGGTTCTGACTTGTGCATCAGGTTCCCCCCTGTTCGGGGATTGGAGATAAGGTCTAGGTTCCGATGACTGAAAAACCAGGTTGGGAATGGATGGTGGCCTAAGGCAGTGGCGGGTCCAATGTGCTGGGTGTGCAGCCAGCTGTGTCTGTTGGAAGGTCTGGGCTCAGGCTATTTGCGACAGAGCATCACTGTTTAAGGTAGCCTATGCAATTGGGGTGTTGCCGAGGGCCAAGCAGTTTGATCCTCATTTGGGGTTTCTGGGCAGCGCCTTAGACAATGTTTTTCTTTTGGGAGGCAGGCACAGTGCTTCATTGTGGCCCCAGAATTCCCAGTAGGGAGGGTTTGTGGGCCAGGAGTGTGAGGACGGAAGTCTGAAAACACAAGCTAGTGTGAGGATTGGAGCCAAGGGCAGAGCAGGCCCACTCTGCAGAGGCTGAATCAAAATCTCCTGCATCTGAAGTCAGGCTGAGGATCAGACGTTGGCTGAGGCTGCAGTATGTGTCCATGATGGCACCTTCATGAAGTGGGGGCCTCATGAGGCCAAGGAAGTTTTCCCACGCTGAGTTTGGAGGTTGCCCAAACCACAAGGTTTCCTTCTGCGGGACATTCGAGTCCTGTTGCATGGCTCCAGGACATACCATATGGAAGGACTGGAGAGCAGGGTTCGAAGGATGGATCCCTGTACTGCATGCCTCGCATTCCCATTGGCTATTAGCGACAAGATATATTTGATCTGCTGCCTCTGGAACACGCGACCCAGGGGGCTGAGTTGAAATGGCCTCTCCTGAGGATGCGTCATAATGTGCGTTTGGGTCCATGGAGACCTTGGAATGTGCTGGTTGTTCAGTGGCCCTGCGGAACTCTCCTACCTGAAGTGTTTGATACATCCCAGTAAGAAAGCTGCCCGTGTGGAGATGAGAGAGGTTTGGTTTGGTGCCTCAGAAAAGCCCCATGTGCTGGTCTACGAAAACAGTCCTCTGAGAACGGAAACATGGAAACCAAAGCTAAGGTTCAGATTAGGGCCTGGGGGCCTGTCCATTTCAACCTTCTGTCTCTGGGGACACTGTCTGAGAGTCTAAGTGGAGATAGTTGCTCCGCTGGTGTCAGAGAGCCCCTCTTAGTCCAGGGTGGCCTATACTATTGATGGCCTCAGGGACATTGGAGCTTTTCCCTAACCTGTAGGGTTGTGGTCAATGGATTGGGCACACTTTCCTTGGAGAGGGCAGGCACAATCTTTCGCTGTTTGGTCCAGAGGCCCTAGCCTGGATGTTGTGTGGGTCCAGGCTGTGGGCACAGAAGTCTGAATACACAAACTCAGCTTATGAGTGGCGCCTAGGGTATGGCCGGCCGGATGTACAGCCCGAGAGGGAGCTCCTGGGCCTCTGAAACAAGGGCGAGTGGGAGGCGTTCCTTCAGGCTTTTGTCTCTGGATGTTGTGTCCGGGATAGCCGTGGATTGGAGCGGTGGCCTCAGGTACTGTGGACGAGTATCCCTCTCTGGGGATTTGTCCCAGCTCCCAAGAGTTTGGGGTCATTTTGTGGGAAGGGTGGAGTCGTGTTGTCTGGCTCATGGGTCTCTCCAAGAAAGGGTTCCAGAGCAGAGCTCCAGGTACGGGCGGGGCGACTGGAAAATTCAAACCGTGGTGAGGATTGGGTGCATAGGGGCTTGGCAAGCCCCATATGTGGGCTCTTGGTCCAGGCCCTGACAGGCCTTTCTTTGACATGCGGCTCATGCTGAGGGTCACAGTGTGAATTTGTGCCCAAGCAAAACTCAAGTTTGGGCGTGGCATCAGGGGCCATGAAGATTTCTCCCAAACTGAAGGTGTGACTCCATGCCAATAGCAAGCATGACAGCCATGGGGAAGGAGGAGATCTGTTTTGTGCTTGCTATACCCAGCTGTGTGGAGAATTGATATAATGTCTAGGTTCAGATATCTGAAAACCAAGGTTAGGATGAGGTGACGGCATAAGACCATGGCGTGTCCGAAGTGCTGGGTGTGCGGCCAGCTGTCTCCTTGTCTGTCTGGACGTCTGGCTTCAGGCTGTGTCAGGCAGAGCATGAGTGCCCAGAGCAGCCTATCCAGTTCGGGTACTGTCGAGGCCCGAGCAGGTTGATACTCATCTGGGTTTTCTGGAGAGCCCAACAGGGAAACGTTTTTCTTCCGTTGGGCAGACACTGGGCTGGGTTTTGTTTCTGGAGTTCCTAGTCCGGAGGGCTTGTTTGCCAGGAGTGTGAGGAAGGAAGTCTGAAAACACAAGCTAGCGTGAGGTTTGGGACCGAGGGCACGGCAGGCCCACTCTGCAGAGGCTGAATCGAGATCTCCTGCACTGAGGTCATGTCAACTATGAGACGTGCCTCAGGCTAGCGTTCTTGTCCAGCATGGCCTCTTCCTGAAGGGTGTGGGGGCTTCATGAGGCCAGAAAGTTTTCCCTACGATGGGATTTGTGAACTGCTCCAAAACTGAAGGTTACCTTCTGCACGACAGTCGAGTCCTATTGGATGGTTCCAAGAGGCCCCATATGGAAAGACTCGAGAGCAGGTGTCTAAGCATGGATGCCTGGGAACGCCACCTCATATTCCCACTCTTTAGTCAGGACAAGGCAGGCTCAATCTGCGGGCTCCTGGGTGAGCTACCCAGAGGGGAGAGTTGAAATGGTCTCTCCTGAAGATGAGTCCTACTGTGGCTTGGTGGCCTGGGAGACCTTGGAATGTGGAGGTGGCTAAGGGACTCTGCAGGATTCTCCAACATGAGGTGTTTGACACGGCTCCAACAAGGAAACTTCCCATGTGGAGACGAGAGGAGTTCTGTTCCGTGCCTCAGGAAAGCCCCATACCCTGTTCTTCGAACCAAAGCCTCTGAGGAGTGACACCTGGAAACCAAAGCAAGAGTTGAGACTACGGCCTAAAGGCCTGTCCGGCTCAACCTTCTATCTCTGTTGACATCTGTGTGCATGCTTTCATGGATGTAGCTGCTCAGCTTGTGTCCGAATGCCCCTGTGAGTCCAGTGAGGCTCCCAGTAGTGGGATGTCCTCGGAGGCCTTGAGGTTTCTCATATTCTGGAGGTGTGTGGCCAAAGGAATGGACACAGTTTCCCAGGAGAGAGCAGGCACGGTCCTGTGGTATGGCTCCAGAGGACCCAGCCTAGAGGCTGTGTTTGCAAGGGCTGTGGGGACAGATGTCTGAAAAAGCAAACTTGGCTCAGCTAGGGGCCAATGTAATGGCAGGCCTGATCTCTAGTCCGTGAGGGGAGATCCTCTGGAAATCAAAGTAGTGCAAGTGGGAGGCAGTCACTCAGTTTTTTGTCTCTGGGTGTTGCGTTTACAGTGTCCGGTCAGGGTAGGGGTTGTCTCAGAGGCCGAGGAAGAGCCTTCCACTCGGGGGATTGTCCAAGCTCCCAAGTGTTTGTGTTCTTTCTGTGGGAATGAAGAGTACTGTTTTCTGCCACAGGGGACCCCCCAGGAGAGGGACTCTAGAGCACAGCAGTGGGTTCCCTCAACTGGAATACACACCATCTAGTTAGTCCTGGGTGCCTATGGGCATGGCAAGCCAATATGCGGGCTCTTGGTCCAGTCACTGAGAGGCGTTACTTGAATAAGGTACTCACGCTGAGGGTCACAATGTGTGTTTGTGCCCAAGGCGGCCCTCACGCTTGGGCGTGGCCTCATGGGCCATGCCGTTTTCTCCTACACTGAAGGTTTGACTCACTGCCAGCAGCAAGGTTTCTTGCCATGGGGAAGGAGGGGTTCTGACTTGTGCATCAGGTTCCCCCCAGTGCAGGGATTGGAGATAAGGTCTAGGTTCCGATGACTGAAAACCCAGTTTGGGAATGGATGGTGGCCTAAGGCAGTGGCGGGTCCAATGTGCTGGGTGTGCAGCCAGCTGTGTCGGTGTCTGTTGGAAGGTCTGGGCTCAGGCTATTTGCGACAGAGCATCACTGTTTAAGGTAGCCTATGCAATTGGGGTGTTGCCGAGGGCCACCAGTTTGATCCTCATTTGTGGATTCTGGGCAGCGCCATAGACAATGTTTTTCTTCTGGGAGGCAGGCACAGTGCTTCATTGTGGCCGAGAATTCCCAGTAGGGAGGGTTTGTGGGCCAGGAGTGTGAGAACGGAAGACTGAAATCACAAGCTAGTGTGAGGATTGGAGCCAAGGGCAGAGCAGGCCCACTCTGCAGAGGCTGAATCAAAATCTCCTGCATCTGAAGTCAGGCTGAGGATCAGACGTTGGCTGAGGCTGCAGTATGTGTCCATGATGGCACCTTCATGAAGTGGGGGCCTCATTAGGCCAAGGAAGTTTTCCCACGCTGAGTTTGGAGGTTGCCCCAAACCACAAGGTTTCCTTCTGCGGGACATTCGAGTCCTGTTGCATGGCTCCAGGACATACCATATGGAAGGACTGGAGAGCAGGGTTCGAAGGATGGATCCCTGTACTGCATGCCTCGCATTCCCATTGGCTATTAGCGACAAGATATGTTTGATCTGCTGCCTCTGGAACACGCGACCCAGGGGGCTGAGATGAAATGGCCTCTCCTGAGGATGCGTCATAATGTGCGTTTGGGTCCATGGAGACCTTGGAATGTGCTGGTTGTTCAGTGGCCCTGCGGAACTCTCCTACCTGAAGTGTTTGATACATCCCAGTAAGAAAGCTGCCCATGTGGAGATGAGAGAGGTTTGGTTTGGTGCCTCAGAAAATCCCCATGTGCTGGTCTACGAAAACAGTCCTCTGAGAACGGAAACATGGAAACCAAAGCTAAGGTTCAGATTAGGGCCTGGGGGCCTGTCCATTTCAACCTTCTGTCTCTGGGAACACTGTCTGAGAGTCTAAGTGGAGATAGTTGCTCCGCTGGTGTCAGAGAGCCCCTCTTAGTCCAGGGTGGCCTATACTATTGATGGCCTCAGGGACCTTGGAGCTTTTCCCTAACCTGTAGGGTTGTGGTCAATGGATTGGGCACACTTTCCTTGGAGAGGGCAGGCACAATCTTTCGCTGTTTGGTCCAGAGGCCCTAGCCTGGATGTTGTGTGGGTCCAGGCTGTGGGCACAGAAGTCTGAATACACCAACTCAGCTTATGATTGGCCCCTAGGGTATGGCAGGCCGGATGTACAGCCCGAGAGGGAGCTCCTGGGCCTCTGAAACAAGGGCGAGTGGGAGGCGTTCCTTCAGGCTTTTGTCTCTGGATGTTTTGTCCGGGATAGCCGTGGATTGGAGCGGTGGCCTCAGGTACTGTGGACGAGTATCCCTCTCTGGGGATTTGTCCCAGCTCCCAAGAGTTTGGGGTCATTTTATGGGAAGGGTGGAGTCGTGTTGTCTGGCTCATGGGTCTCTCCAAGAAAGGGATTCCAGAGCAGAGCTCCAGGTACGGGCGGGGCGACTGGAAATTTCAAACCGTGGTGAGGATTGGGTGCATAGGGGCTTGGCAAGCCCCATATGTGGGCTCTTGGTCCAGGCCCTGACAGGCCTTTCTTTGACATGGGGCTCATGCTGAGGGTCACAGTGTGAATTTGTGCCCAAGCAGCACTCAAGTTTGGGCGTGGCTTCAGGGGCCATGAAGTTTTCTCCCACCCTGAAGGTGTGACTCCATGCCAAGAGCAAGCTTGACAGCCATGGGGAAGGAGGAGTTCTGTTTTGTGCTTGATATACCCAGCTGTGTGGAGAATTGATATAATGTCTAGGTTCAGATATTTGAAAACCAAGGTTAGGATGAGGTGACGGCATAAGACCATGGCGTGTCCGAAGTGCTGGGTGTGCGGCCAGCTGTCTCCTTGTCTGTCTGGACGTCTGGCTTCAGGCTGTGTCAGGCAGAGCATGAGTGCCCAGAGCAGCCTATCCAGTTCGGGTACCGTCGAGGACCGAGCAGGTTGATCCTCATCTGGGTTTTCTGGAGAGCCCCACAGGGAAACGTTTTTCTTCCGTTGGGCAGACACTGGGCTGGGTTTTGGTTCCGGAGTTCCTAGTCCGGAGGGCTTGTTTGCCAGGGGTGTGAGGAAGGAAGTCTGAAAACACAAGCTAGCGTGAGGTTTGGGACCGAGGGCACGGCAGGCGCACTCTGCAGAGGCTGAATCGAGATCTCCTGCACTGAGGTCATGTCAACTATGAGACGTGCCTCAGGCTAGAGTTCTTGTCCAGCATGGCCTCTTCCTGAAGGGTGTGGGGGCTACATGAGGCCAGAAAGTTTTGCCTACGATGGGATTTGTGAACTGCTCCAAAACTGAAGGTTACCTTCTGCACGACAGTCGAGTCCTATTGGATGGTTCCAAGAGGCCCCATATGGAAAGACTCGAGAGCAGATGTCTAAGCATGGATGCCTGGGAACGCCACCTCATATTCCCACTCTTTAGTCAGGACAAGGCAGGCTCAATCTGCGGGCTCCTGGGTGAGCTACCCAGAGTGGAGAGTTGAAATGGACTCTCCTGAAGATGAGTCCTACTGTGGCTTGGTGGCCTGGGAGACCTTGGAATGTGGAGGTGGCTCAGGGACTCTGCAGGATTCTCCAACATGAGGTGTTTGACACGGCTCCAACAAGGAAACTTCCCATGTGGAGACGAGAGGAGTTCTGTTCCGTGCCTCAGGAAAGCCCCATACCCTGTTCTTCGAACCAAAGCCTCTGAGGAGTGACACCTGGAAACCAAAGCAAGAGTTGAGACTACGGCCTAAAGGCCTGTCCGGCTCAACCTTCTATCTCTGTTGACATCTGTGTGCATGCATTCATGGATGTAGCTGCTCAGCTTGTGTCCGAATGCCCCTGTGAGTCCAGTGAGGCTCCCAGGAGTGGGATGTCCTCGGAGGCTTTGAGGTTTCTCATATTCTGGAGGTGTGTGGCCAAAGGAATGGACACAGTTTCCCAGGAGAGAGCAGGCACGGTCCTGTGCTATGGCTCCAGAGGACCCAGCCTAGAGGCTGTGTTTGCCAGGGCTGTGGGGACAGATGTCTGAAAAAGCAAACTTGGCTCAGCTAGGGGCCAATGTAATGGCAGGCCTGATCTCTAGTCCGTGAGGGGAGATCCTCTGGAAATCAAAGTAGGGCAAGTGGGAGGCAGTCACTCAGGATTTTGTCTCTGGGTGTTGCGTTTACAGTGTCCGGTCAGGGTAGGGGTTGTCTCAGAGGCCGAGTAATAGCCTTCCTCTCGGGGGATTGTCCAAGCTCCCAAGTGTCTGTGTTCATTCTGTGGGAATGAAGAGTACTGTTTTCTGCCACAGGGGACCCCCCAGGAGTGGGACTCTAGAGCACAGCAGTGGGTTCCCTCAACTGGAATACACACCATCTAGTTAGTCCTGGGTGCCTATGGGCATGGCAAGCCAATATGCGGGCTCTTGGTCCAGTCACTGAGAGGCGTTACTTGAATAAGGTACTCACGCTGAGGGTCACAATGTGTGTTTGTGCCCAAGGCGGCCCTCACGCTTGGGCGTGGCCTCATGGGCCATGCCGTTTTCTCCTACACTGAAGGTTTAACTCACTGCCAGCAGCAAGGTTTCTTGCCATGGGGAAGGAGGGGTTCTGACTTGTGCATCAGGTTACCCCCTGTGCAGGGATTGGAGATAAGGTCTAGGTTCCGATGACTGAAAAACCAGGTTGGGAATGGATGGTGGCCTAAGGCAGTGGCGGGTCCAATGTGCTGGGTGTGCAGCCAGCTGTGTCGGTGTCTGTTGGAAGGTCTGGGCTCAGGCTATTTGCGACAGAGCATCACTGTTTATGGTAGCCTGTGCAATTGGGGTGTTGCCGAGGGCCAAGCAGTTTGATCCTCATTTGGGGTTTCTGGGCAGCGCCATAGACAAGGTTTTTCTCCTGGGAGGCAGGCACAGTGCTTCATTGTGGCCCCAGAATTCCCAGTAGGAGGGTTTGTGGGCCAGGAGTGTGAGGACGGAAGTCTGAAAACACAAGCTAGTGTGAGGATTGGAGCCAAGGGCAGAGCAGGCCCACTCTGCAGAGGCTGAATCAAAATCTCCTGCATCTGACGTCTGGCTGAGGATCAGACGTTGGCTGAGGCTGCAGTATGTGTCCATGATGGCACCTTCATGAAGTGGGGGCCTCATGATGCCAAGGAAGTTTTCCCACGCTGTGTTTGGAGGTTGCCCCAAACCACAAGGTTTCCTTCTGCGGGACATTCGAGTCCTGTTGCATGGCTCCAGGACATATCATATGGAAGGACTGGAGAGCAGGGTTGGAAGGATGGATCCCTGTACTGCATGCCTCGCATTCCCTTGGCTATTAGCGACAAGATATGTTTGATCTGCTGCCTCTGGAACACGCGACCCAGCGGGCTGAGTTGAAATGGCCTCTCCTGAGGATGCGTCATAATGTGCGTTTGGGTCCATGGAGACCTTGGAATGTGCTGGTTGTTCAGTGGCCCTGCGGAACTCTCCTACCTGAAGTGTTTGATACATCCCAGTAAGAAGGCTGCCCATGTGGAGATGAGAGATGTTTGGTTTGGTGCCTCAGAAAAGCCCCATGTGCTGGTCTACGAAAACAGTCCTCTGAGAACGGAAACATGGAAACCAAAGCTAAGGTTCAGATTAGGGCCTGGGGGCCTGTCCATTTCAACCTTCTCTCTCTGGGGACACTGTCTGAGAGTCTAAGTGGAGATAGTTGCTCCGCTGGTGTCAGAGAACCCCTCTTAGTCCAGGGTGGCCTATACTATTGATGGCCTCAGGGACCTTGGGGCTTTTCCCTAACCTGTAGGGTTGTGGTCAATGGATTGGGCACACTTTCTTTGGAGAGGGCAGGCACAATCTTTCGCTGTTTGGTCCAGAGGCCCTAGCCTGGATGTTGTGTGTGTCCAGGCCTGGGCACAGAAGTCTGAATACACAAACTCAGCTTATGAGTGGCGCCTAGGGTATGGCAGGCCGGATGTACAGCCCGAGAGGGAGCTCCTGGGCCTCTGAAACAAGGGCGAGTGGGAGGCGTTCCTTCAGGCTTTTGTCTCTGGATGTTGTGTCGGGGATAGCCGTGGATTGGAGGCGTGGCCTCAGGTACTGTGGTCGAGTATCCCTCTCTGGGGATTTGTCCCAGCTCCCAAGAGTTTGGGGTCATTTTATGGGAAGGGTGGAGTCGTGTTGTCTGGCTCATGGGTCTCTCCAAGAAAGGGATTCCAGAGAAGAGCTCCTGGTACGGGCGGGGCGACTGGAAATTTCAAACCGTGGTGAGGACTGGGTGCATAGGGGCTTGGCAAGCTCCATATGTGGGCTCTTGGTCCAGGCCCTGACAGGCCTTTCTTTGACATGAGGCTCATGCTGTGGGTCACAGTGTGAATTTGTGCCCAAGCAGCACTCAAGTTTGGGCGTGGCATCAGGGGCCATGAAGGTTTCTCCCACCCTGAAGGTGTGACTCCATGCCAAGAGCAAGCTTGACAGCCATGGGGAAGGAGGAGTTCTGTTTTGTGCTTGCTATACCCAGCTGTGTGGAGAATTGATATGATGTCTAGGTTCAGATATTTGAAAACCAAGGTTAGGATGAGGTGACGGCATAAGACCATGGCGTGTCCGAAGTGCTGGGTGTGCGGCCAGCTGTCTCCTTGTCTGTCTGGACGTCTGGCTTCAGGCTGTGTCAGGCAGAGCATGAGTGCCCAGAGCAGCCTATCCAGTTCGGGTGCCGTCGAGGCCCGAGCAGGTTGAACCTCATCTGGGTTTTCTGGAGAGCCCCACAGGGAAACGTTTTTCTTCCGTTGGGAGACACTGGGCTGGGTTTTGGTTCCGGAGTTCCTAGTCCGGAGGGCTTGTTTGCCAGGAGTGTGAGGAAGGAAGTCTGAAAACACAAGCTAGCGTGAGGTTTGGGACCGAGGTCACGGCAGGCCCACTCTGCAGAGGCTGAATCGAGATCTCCTGCACTGAGGTCTTGTCAACTATGAGACGTGCCTCAGGCTAGAGTTCTTGTCCAGCATGGCCTCTTCCTGAAGGGTGTGGGGGCTTCATGAGGCCAGAAAGTTTTGCCTACGATGGGATTTGTGAACTGCTCCAAAACTAAAGGTTACCTTCTGCACGACAGTCGAGTCCTATTGGATGGTTCCAAGAGGCCCCATATGGAAAGACTCGAGAGCAGGTGTCTAAGCATGGATGCCTGGGAACGCCACCTCATATTCCCACTCTTTAGTCAGGACAAGGCAGGCTCAATCTGCGGGCTCCTGGGTGAGCTAACCAGAGGGGAGAGTTGAAATGGACTCTCCTGAAGATGAGTCCTACTGTGGCTTGGTGGCCTGGGAGACCTTGGAATGTGGAGGTGGCTCAGGGACTCTGCAGGATTCTCCAACATGAGCTGCTTGACACGGCTCCAACAAGGAAACTTCCCATGTGGAGACGAGAGGAGTTCTGTTCCGTGCCTCAGGAAAGCCCCATTCCCTGTTCTTCGAACCAAAGCCTCTGAGGAGTGACACCTGGAAACCAAAGCAAGAGTTGAGACTACGGCCTAAAGGCCTGTCCGGCTCAACCTTCTATCTCTGTTAACATCTGTGTGCATGCATTAATGGATGTAGCTGCTCAGCTTGTGTCCGAATGCCCCTGTGAGTCCAGTGAGGCTCCCAGTAGTGGGATGTCCTCGGAGGCCTTGAGGTTTCTCAATTTCTGGAGGTGTGTGGCCAAAGGAATGCACACAGTTTCCCAGGAGAGAGCAGGCACGGTCCTGTGCTATGGCTCCAGAGGACACAGCCTAGAGGCTGTGTTTGCCAGGGCTGTGGGGACAGATGTCTGAAAAAGCAAACTTGGCTCAGGTAGGTGCCAATGTAATGGAAGGCCTGATCTCTAGTCCGTGAGGGGAGATCCTCTGGAAATCAAAGTAGGGCAAGTGAGAGGCAGTCACTCAGGCTTTTGTCTCTGGGTGTTGCGTTTACAGTGTCCGGTCAGGGTAGGGGTTGTCTCAGAGGCCGAGGAAGAGCCTTCCTCTCGGGGGATTGTCCAAGCTCCCAAGTGTTTGTGTTCATTCTGTGGGAATGAAGAGTACTGTTTTCTGCCACAGGGGAACCCCCAAAAGAGGGACTCTAGAGCACAGCAGTGGGTTCCCTCAACTGGAATACACACCATCTAGTTAGTCCTGGGTGCCTATGGGCATGGCAAGCCACATATGCGGGCTCTTGGTCCAGTCACTGAGGGGCGTTACTTGAATAAAGTACTCACGCTGAGGGTCACAATGTGTGTTTGTGCCCAAGGAGGCCCTCACGATTGGGCGTGGCCTCATGGGCCATGCCGTTTTCTCCTACACTGGAGGTTTGACTCACTGCCAGCAGCAAGGTTTCTTGCCATGGGGAAGGTGGGGTTCTGACTTGTGCATCAGGTTCCCCCCTGTTCGGGGATTGGAGATAAGGTCTAGGTTCCGATGACTGAAAAACCAGGTTGGGAATGGATGGTGGCCTAAGGCAGTGGCGGGTCCAATGTGCTGGGTGTGCAGCCAGCTGTGTCTGTTGGAAGGTCTGGGCTCAGGCTATTTGCGACAGAGCATCACTGTTTAAGGTAGCCTATGCAATTGGGGTTTTGCCGAGGGCCAAGCAGTTTGATCCTCATTTGGGGTTTCTGGGCAGCGCCTTAGACAATGTTTTTCTTTTGGGAGGCAGGCACAGTGCTTCATTGTGGCCCCAGAATTCCCAGTAGGGAGGGTTTGTGGGCCAGGAGTGTGAGGACGGAAGTCTGAAAACACAAGCTAGTGTGAGGATTGGAGCCAAGGGCAGAGCAGGCCCACTCTGCAGAGGCTGAATCAAAATCTCCTGCATCTGAAGTCAGGCTGAGGATCAGACGTTGGCTGAGGCTGCAGTATGTGTCCATGATGGCACCTTCATGAAGTGGGGGCCTCATGAGGCCAAGGAAGTTTTCCCACGCTGAGTTTGGAGGTTGCCCAAACCACAAGGTTTCCTTCTGCGGGACATTCGAGTCCTGTTGCATGGCTCCAGGACATACCATATGGAAGGACTGGAGAGCAGGGTTCGAAGGATGGATCCCTGTACTGCATGCCTCGCATTCCCATTGGCTATTAGCGACAAGATATATTTGATCTGCTGCCTCTGGAACACGCGACCCAGGGGGCTGAGTTGAAATGGCCTCTCCTGAGGATGCGTCATAATGTGCGTTTGGGTCCATGGAGACCTTGGAATGTGCTGGTTGTTCAGTGGCCCTGCGGAACTCTCCTACCTGAAGTGTTTGATACATCCCAGTAAGAAACCTGCCCGTGTGGAGATGAGAGAGGTTTGGTTTGGTGCCTCAGAAAAGCCCCATGTGCTGGTCTACGAAAACAGTCCTCTGAGAACGGAAACATGGAAACCAAAGCTAAGGTTCAGATTAGGGCCTGGGGGCCTGTCCATTTCAACCTTCTGTCTCTGGGGACACTGTCTGAGAGTCTAAGTGGAGATAGTTGCTCCGCTGGTGTCAGAGAGCCACTCTTAGTCCAGGGTGGCCTATACTATTGATGGCCTCAGGGACATTGGAGCTTTTCCCTAACCTGTAGGGTTGTGGTCAATGGATTGGGCACACTTTCCTTGGAGAGGGCAGGCACAATCTTTCGCTGTTTGGTCCAGAGGCCCTAGCCTGGATGTTGTGTGGGTCCAGGCTGTGGGCACAGAAGTCTGAATACACAAACTCAGCTTATGAGTGGCGCCTAGGGTATGGCAGGCCGGATGTACAGCCCGAGAGGGAGCTCCTGGGCCTCTGAAACAAGGGCGAGTGGGAGGCGTTCCTTCAGGCTTTTGTCTCTGGATGTTGTGTCCGGGATAGCCGTGGATTGGAGCGGTGGCCTCAGGTACTGTGGACGAGTATCCCTCTCTGGGGATTTGTCCCAGCTCCCAAGAGTTTGGGGTCATTTTGTGGGAAGGGTGGAGTCGTGTTGTCTGGCTCATGGGTCTCTCCAAGAAAGGGTTCCAGAGCAGAGCTCCAGGTACGGGCGGGGCGACTGGAAAATTCAAACCGTGGTGAGGATTGGGTGCATAGGGGCTTGGCAAGCCCCATATGTGGGCTCTTCGTCCAGGCCCTGACAGGCCTTTCTTTGACATGCGGCTCATGCTGAGGGTCACAGTGTGAATTTGTGCCCAAGCAAAACTCAAGTTTGGGCGTGGCATCAGGGGCCATGAAGATTTCTCCCAAACTGAAGGTGTGACTCCATGCCAATAGCAAGCATGACAGCCATGGGGAAGGAGGAGTTCTGTTTTGTGCTTGCTATACCCAGCTGTGTGGAGAATTGATATAATGTCTAGGTTCAGATATCTGAAAACCAAGGTTAGGATGAGGTGACGGCATAAGACCATGGCGTGTCCGAAGTGCTGGGTGTGCGGCCAGCTGTCTCCTTGTCTGTCTGGACGTCTGGCTTCAGGCTGTGTCAGGCAGAGCATGAGTGCCCAGAGCAGCCTATCCAGTTCGGGTACTGTCGAGGCCCGAGCAGGTTGATACTCATCTGGGTTTTCTGGAGAGCCCAACAGGGAAACGTTTTTCTTCCGTTGGGCAGACACTGGGCTGGGTTTTGTTTCTGGAGTTCCTAGTCCGGAGGGCTTGTTTGCCAGGAGTGTGAGGAAGGAAGTCTGAAAACACAAGCTAGCGTGAGGTTTGGGACCGAGGGCACGGCAGGCCCACTCTGCAGAGGCTGAATCGAGATCTCCTGCACTGAGGTCATGTCAACTATGAGACGTGCCTCAGGCTAGCGTTCTTGTCCAGCATGGCCTCTTCCTGAAGGGTGTGGGGGCTTCATGAGGCCAGAAAGTTTTCCCTACGATGGGATTTGTGAACTGCTCCAAAACTGAAGGTTACCTTCTGCACGACAGTCGAGTCCTATTGGATGGTTCCAAGAGGCCCCATATGGAAAGACTCGAGAGCAGGTGTCTAAGCATGGATGCCTGGGAACGCCACCTCATATTCCCACTCTTTAGTCAGGACAAGGCAGGCTCAATCTGCGGGCTCCTGGGTGAGCTACCCAGAGGGGAGAGTTGAAATGGTCTCTCCTGAAGATGAGTCCTACTGTGGCTTGGTGGCCTGGGAGACCTTGGAATGTGGAGGTGGCTAAGGGACTCTGCAGGATTCTCCAACATGAGGTGTTTGACACGGCTCCAACAAGGAAACTTCCCATGTGGAGACGAGAGGAGTTCTGTTCCGTGCCTCAGGAAAGCCCCATACCCTGTTCTTCGAACCAAAGCCTCTGAGGAGTGACACCTGGAAACCAAAGCAAGAGTTGAGACTACGGCCTAAAGGCCTGTCCGGCTCAACCTTCTATCTCTGTTGACATCTGTGTGCATGCTTTCATGGATGTAGCTGCTCAGCTTGTGTCCGAATGCCCCTGTGAGTCCAGTGAGGCTCCCAGTAGTGGGATGTCCTCGGAGGCCTTGAGGTTTCTCATATTCTGGAGGTGTGTGGCCAAAGGAATGGACACAGTTTCCCAGGAGAGAGCAGGCACGGTCCTGTGGTATGGCTCCAGAGGACCCAGCCTAGAGGCTGTGTTTGCAAGGGCTGTGGGGACAGATGTCTGAAAAAGCAAACTTGGCTCAGCTAGGGGCCAATGTAATGGCAGGCCTGATCTCTAGTCCGTGAGGGGAGATCCTCTGGAAATCAAAGTAGTGCAAGTGGGAGGCAGTCACTCAGTTTTTTGTCTCTGGGTGTTGCGTTTACAGTGTCCGGTCAGGGTAGGGGTTGTCTCAGAGGCCGAGGAAGAGCCTTCCACTCGGGGGATTGTCCAAGCTCCCAAGTGTTTGTGTTCATTCTGTGGGAATGAAGAGTACTGTTTTCTGCCACAGGGGACCCCCCAGGAGAGGGACTCTAGAGCACAGCAGTGGGTTCCCTCAACTGGAATACACACCATCTAGTTAGTCCTGGGTGCCTATGGGCATGGCGAGCCACATATGCGGGCTCTTGGTCCAGTCACTGAGAGGCGTTACTTGAATAAGGTACTCACGCTGAGGGTCACAATGTGTGTTTGTGCCCAAGGCGGCCCTCACGCTTGGGCGTGGCCTCATGGGCCATGCCGTTTTCTCCTACACTGAAGGTTTGACTCACTGCCAGCAGCAAGGTTTCTTGCCATGGGGAAGGAGGGGTTCTGTCTTGTGCATCAGGTTCCCCCCAGTGCAGGGATTGGAGATAAGGTCTAGGTTCCGATGACTGAAAACCCAGTTTGGGAATGGATGGTGGCCTAAGGCAGTGGCGGGTCCAATGTGCTGGGTGTGCAGCCAGCTGTGTCGGTGTCTGTTGGAAGGTCTGGGCTCAGGCTATTTGCGACAGAGCATCACTGTTTAAGGTAGCCTATGCAATTGGGGTGTTGCCGAGGGCCACCAGTTTGATCCTCATTTGTGGATTCTGGGCAGCGCCATAGACAATGTTTTTCTTCTGGGAGGCAGGCACAGTGCTTCATTGTGGCCGAGAATTCCCAGTAGGGAGGGTTTGTGGGCCAGGAGTGTGAGAACGGAAGACTGAAATCACAAGCTAGTGTGAGGATTGGAGCCAAGGGCAGAGCAGGCCCACTCTGCAGAGGCTGAATCAAAATCTCCTGCATCTGAAGTCAGGCTGAGGATCAGACGTTGGCTGAGGCTGCAGTATGTGTCCATGATGGCACCTTCATGAAGTGGGGGCCTCATTAGGCCAAGGAAGTTTTCCCACGCTGAGTTTGGAGGTTGCCCCAAACCACAAGGTTTCCTTCTGCGGGACATTCGAGTCCTGTTGCATGGCTCCAGGACATACCATATGGAAGGACTGGAGAGCAGGGTTCGAAGGATGGATCCCTGTACTGCATGCCTCGCATTCCCATTGGCTATTAGCGACAAGATATGTTTGATCTGCTGCCTCTGGAACACGCGACCCAGGGGGCTGAGATGAAATGGCCTCTCCTGAGGATGCGTCATAATGTGCGTTTGGGTCCATGGAGACCTTGGAATGTGCTGGTTGTTCAGTGGCCCTGCGGAACTCTCCTACCTGAAGTGTTTGATACATCCCAGTAAGAAAGCTGCCCATGTGGAGATGAGAGAGGTTTGGTTTGGTGCCTCAGAAAATCCCCATGTGCTGGTCTACGAAAACAGTCCTCTGAGAACGGAAACATGGAAACCAAAGCTAAGGTTCAGATTAGGGCCTGGGGGCCTGTCCATTTCAACCTTCTGTCTCTGGGAACACTGTCTGAGAGTCTAAGTGGAGATAGTTGCTCCGCTGGTGTCAGAGAGCCCCTCTTAGTCCAGGGTGGCCTATACTATTGATGGCCTCAGGGACCTTGGAGCTTTTCCCTAACCTGTAGGGTTGTGGTCAATGGATTGGGCACACTTTCCTTGGAGAGGGCAGGCACAATCTTTCGCTGTTTGGTCCAGAGGCCCTAGCCTGGATGTTGTGTGGGTCCAGGCTGTGGGCACAGAAGTCTGAATACACCAACTCAGCTTATGATTGGCCCCTAGGGTATGGCAGGCCGGATGTACAGCCCGAGAGGGAGCTCCTGGGCCTCTGAAACAAGGGCGAGTGGGAGGCGTTCCTTCAGGCTTTTGTCTCTGGATGTTTTGTCCGGGATAGCCGTGGATTGGAGCGGTGGCCTCAGGTACTGTGGACGAGTATCCCTCTCTGGGGATTTGTCCCAGCTCCCAAGAGTTTGGGGTCATTTTATGGGAAGGGTGGAGTCGTGTTGTCTGGCTCATGGGTCTCTCCAAGAAAGGGATTCCAGAGCAGAGCTCCAGGTACGGGCGGGGCGACTGGAAATTTCAAACCGTGGTGAGGATTGGGTGCATAGGGGCTTGGCAAGCCCCATATGTGGGCTCTTGGTCCAGGCCCTGACAGGCCTTTCTTTGACATGGGGCTCATGCTGAGGGTCACAGTGTGAATTTGTGCCCAAGCAGCACTCAAGTTTGGGCCTGGCTTCAGGGGCCATGAAGTTTTCTCCCACCCTGAAGGTGTGACTCCATGCCAAGAGCAAGCTTGACAGCCATGGGGAAGGAGGAGTTCTGTTTTGTGCTTGCTATACCCAGCTGTGTGGAGAATTGATATAATGTCTAGGTTCAGATATTTGAAAACCAAGGTTAGGATGAGGTGACGGCATAAGACCATGGCGTGTCCGAAGTGCTGGGTGTGCGGCCAGCTGTCTCCTTGTCTGTCTGGACGTCTGGCTTCAGGCTGTGTCAGGCAGAGCATGAGTGCCCAGAGCAGCCTATCCAGTTCGGGTACCGTCGAGGACCGAGCAGGTTGATCCTCATCTGGGTTTTCTGGAGAGCCCCACAGGGAAACGTTTTTCTTCCGTTGGGCAGACACTGGGCTGGGTTTTGGTTCCGGAGTTCCTAGTCCAGACGGCTTGTTTGCCAGGGGTGTGAGGAAGGAAGTCTGAAAACACAAGCTAGCGTGAGGTTTGGGACCGAGGGCACGGCAGGCGCACTCTGCAGAGGCTGAATCGAGATCTCCTGCACTGAGGTCATGTCAACTATGAGACGTGCCTCAGGCTAGAGTTCTTGTCCAGCATGGCCTCTTCCTGAAGGGTGTGGGGGCTTCATGAGGCCTGAAAGTTTTGCCTACGATGGGATTTGTGAACTGCTCCAAAACTGAAGGTTACCTTCTGCACGACAGTCGAGTCCTATTGGATGGTTCCAAGAGGCCCCATATGGAAAGACTCGAGAGCAGGTGTCTAAGCATGGATGCCTGGGAACGCCACCTCATATTCCCACTCTTTAGTCAGGACAAGGCAGGCTCAATCTGCGGGCTCCTGGGTGAGATACCCAGAGGGGAGAGTTGAAATGGTCTCTCCTGAAGATGAGTCCTACTGTGGCTTGGTGGCCTGGGAGACCTTGGAATGTGGAGGTGGCTCAGGGACTCTGCAGGATTCTCCAACATGAGGTGTTTGACACGGCTCCAACAAGGAAACTTCCCATGTGGAGACGAGAGGAGTTCTGTTCCGTGCCTCAGGAAAGCCCCATACCCTGTTCTTCGAACCAAAGCCTCTGAGGAGTGACACCTGGAAACCAAAGCAAGAGTTGAGACTACGGCCTAAAGGCCTGTCCGGCTCAACCTTCTATCTCTGTTGACATCTGTGTGCATGCATTCATGGATGTAGCTGCTCAGCTTGTGTCCGAATGCCCCTGTGAGTCCAGTGAGGCTCCCAGTAGTGGGATGTCCTCGGAGGCCTTGAGGTATCTCATATTCTGGAGGTGTGTGGCCAAAGGAATGGACACAGTTTCCCAGGAGAGAGCAGGCACGGTCCTGTGGTATGGCTCCAGAGGACCCAGCCTAGAGGCTGTGTTTGCCAGGGCTGTGGGGACAGATGTCTGAAAAAGCAAACTTGGCTCAGCTAGGGGCCAATGTAATGGCAGGCCTGATCTCTAGTCCGTGAGGGGAGATCCTCTGGAAATCAAAGTAGGGCAAGTGGGAGGCAGTCACTCAGGCTTTTGTCTCTGGGTGTTGCGTTTACAGTGTCCGGTCAGGGTAGGGGTTGTCTCAGAGGCCGAGGAAGAGCCTTCCACTCGGGGGATTGTCCAAGCTCCCAAGTGTTTGTGTTCATTCTGTCGGAATGAAGAGTACTGTTTTCTGCCACAGGGGACCCCCCAGGAGAGGGACTCTAGAGCACAGCAGTGGGTTCCCTCAACTGGAATACACACCATCTAGTTAGTCCTGGGTGCCTATGGGCATGGCAAGCCACATATGCGGGCTCTTGGTCCAGTCACTGAGAGGCGTTACTTGAATAAGGTACTCACGCTGAGGGTCACAATGTGTGTTTGTGCCCAAGGCGGCCCTCACGCTTGGGCGTGGCCTCATGGGCCATGCCGTTTTCTCCTACACTGAAGGTTTGACTCACTGCCAGCAGCAAGGTTTCTTGCCATGGGGAAGGAGGGGTTCTGACTTGTGCATCAGGTTCCCCCCAGTGCAGGGATTGGAGATAAGGTCTAGGTTCCGATGACTGAAAACCCAGGTTGGGAATGCATGGTGGCCTAAGGCAGTGGCGGGTCCATTGTGCTGGGTGTGCAGCCAGCTGTGTCGGTGTCTGTTGGAAGGTCTGGGCTCAGGCTATTTGCGACAGAGCATCACTGTTTAAGGTAGCCTATGCAATTGGGGTGTTGCCGAGGGCCACCAGTTTAATCCTCATTTGTGGATTCTGGGCAGCGCCATAGACAATGTTTTTCTCCTGGGAGGCAGGCACAGTGCTTCATTGTGGCCGAGAATTCCCAGTAGGGAGGGTTTGTGGGCCAGGAGTGTGAGAACGGAAGACTGAAATCACAAGCTAGTGTGAGGATTGGAGCCAAGGGCAGAGCAGGCCCACTCTGCAGAGGCTGAATCACAATCTCCTGCATCTGAAGTCAGGCTGAGGATCAGACTTTGGCTGAGGCTGGAGTATGTGTCCATGATGGCACCTTCATGAAGTGGGGGCCTCATGAGGCCAAGGAAGTTTTCCCACGCTGAGTTTGGAGGTTGCCCCAAACCACAAGGTTTCCTTCTGCTGGACATTCGAGTCCTGTTGCATGGCTCCAGGACATACCATATGGAAGGACTGGAGAGCAGGGTTCGAAGGATGGATCCCTGTACTGCAAGCCTCGCATTCCCATTGGCTATTAGCGACAAGATATGTTTGATCTGCTGCCTCTGGAACACGCGACCCAGGGGGCTGAGATGAAATGGCCTCTCCTGAGGATGCGTCATAATGTGCGTTTGGGTCCATGGAGACCTTGGAATGTGCTGGTTGTTCAGTGGCCCTGCGGAACTCTACTACCTGAAGTGTTTGATACATCCCAGTAAAAAAGCTGCCCATGTGGAGATGAGAGAGGTTTGGTTTGGTGCCTCAGAAAAGCCCCATGTGCTGGTCTACGAAAACAGTCCTCTGAGAACGGAAACATGGAAACCAAAGCTAAGGTTCAGATTAGGGCCTGGGGGCCTGTCCATTTCAACCTTCTGTCTCTGGGGACACTGTCTGAGAGTCTAAGTGGAGATAGTTGCTCCGCTGGTGTCAGAGAGCCCCTCTTAGTCCAGGGTGGCCTATACTATTGATGGCCTCAGGGACCTTGGAGCTTTTCCCTAACCTGTAGGGTTGTGGTCAATGGATTGGGCACACTTTCCTTGGAGAGGGCAGGCACAATCTTTCGCTGTTTGGTCCAGAGGCCCTAGCCTGGATGTTGTGTGGGTCCAGGCTGTGGGCACAGAAGTCTGAATACACCAACTCAGCTTATGAGTGGCGCCTAGGGTATGGCAGGCCGGATGTACAGCCCGAGAGGGAGCTCCTGGGCCTCTGAAACAAGGGCGAGTGGGAGGCGTTCCTTCAGGCTTTTGTCTCTGGATGTTGTGTCCGGGATAGCCGTGGATTGGAGCGGTGGCCTCAGGTACTGTGGACGAGTATCCCTCTCTGGGGATTTGTCCCAGCTCCCAAGAGTTTGGGGTCATTTTATGGGAAGGGTGGAGTCGTGTTGTCTGGCTCATGGGTCTCTCCAAGAAAGGGATTCCAGAGCAGAGCTCCAGGTACGGGCGGGGCGACTGGAAATTTCAAACCGTGGTGAGGATTGGGTTCATAGGGGCTTGGCAAGCCCCATATGTGGGCTCTTGGTCCAGGCCCTGACAGGCCTTTCTTTGACATGGGGCTCATGCTGAGGGTCACAGTGTGAATTTGTGCCCAAGCAGCACTCAAGTTTGGGCGTGGCTTCAGGGGCCATGAAGTTTTCTCCCACCCTGAAGGTGTGACTCCATGCCAAGAGCAAGCTTGACAGCCATGGGGAAGGAGGAGTTCTGTTTTGTGCTTGATATACCCAGCTGTGTGGAGAATTGATATAATGTCTAGGTTCAGATATTTGAAAACCAAGGTTAGGATGAGGTGACGGCATAAGACCATGGCGTGTCCGAAGTGCTGGGTGTGCGGCCAGCTGTCTCCTTGTCTGTCTGGACGTCTGGCTTCAGGCTGTGTCAGGCAGAGCATGAGTGCCCAGAGCAGCCTATCCAGTTCGGGTACTGTCGAGGCCCGAGCAGGTTGATACTCATCTGGGTTTTCTGGAGAGCCCAACAGGGAAACGTTTTTCTTCCGTTGGGCAGACACTGGGCTGGGTTTTGTTTCTGGAGTTCCTAGTCCGGAGGGCTTGTTTGCCAGGAGTGTGAGGAAGGAAGTCTGAAAACACAAGCTAGCGTGAGGTTTGGGACCGAGGGCACGGCAGGCCCACTCTGCAGAGGCTGAATCGAGATTCCTGCACTGAGGTCATGTCAACTATGAGACGTGCCTCAGGCTAGCGTTCTTGTCCAGCATGGCCTCTTCCTGAAGGGTGTGGGGGCTTCATGAGGCCAGAAAGTTTTCCCTACGATGGGATTTGTGAACTGCTCCAAAACTGAAGGTTACCTTCTGCATGACAGTCGAGTCCTATTGGATGGTTCCAAGAGGCCCCATATGGAAAGACTCGAGAGCAGGTGTCTAAGCATGGATGCCTGGGAACGCCACCTCATATTCCCACTCTTTAGTCAGGACAAGGCAGGCTCAATCTGCGGGCTCCTGGGTGAGCTACCCAGAGGGGAGAGTTGAAATGGTCTCTCCTGAAGATGAGTCCTACTGTGGCTTGGTGGCCTGGGAGACCTTGGAATGTGGAGGTGGCTAAGGGACTCTGCAGGATTCTCCAACATGAGGTGTTTGACACGGCTCCAACAAGGAAACTTCCCATGTGGAGACGAGAGGAGTTCTGTTCCGTGCCTCAGGAAAGCCCCATACCCTGTTCTTCGAACCAAAGCCTCTGAGGAGTGACACCTGGAAACCAAAGCAAGAGTTGAGACTACGGCCTAAAGGCCTGTCCGGCTCAACCTTCTATCTCTGTTGACATCTGTGTGCATGCTTTCATGGATGTAGCTGCTCAGCTTGTGTCCGAATGCCCCTGTGAGTCCAGTGAGGCTCCCAGTAGTGGGATGTCCTCGGAGGCCTTGAGGTTTCTCATATTCTGGAGGTGTGTGGCCAAAGGAATGGACACAGTTTCCCAGGAGAGAGCAGGCACGGTCCTGTGGTATGGCTCCAGAGGACCCAGCCTAGAGGCTGTGTTTGCAAGGGCTGTGGGGACAGATGTCTGAAAAAGCAAACTTGGCTCAGCTAGGGGCCAATGTAATGGCAGGCCTGATCTCTAGTCCGTGAGGGGAGATCCTCTGGAAATCAAAGTAGTGCAAGTGGGAGGCAGTCACTCAGTTTTTTGTCTCTGGGTGTTGCGTTTACAGTGTCCGGTCAGGGTAGGGGTTGTCTCAGAGGCCGAGGAAGAGCCTTCCACTCGGGGGATTGTCCAAGCTCCCAAGTGTTTGTGTTCATTCTGTGGGAATGAAGAGTACTGTTTTCTGCCACAGGGGACCCCCCAGGAGAGGGACTCTAGAGCACAGCAGTGGGTTCCCTCAACTGGAATACACACCATCTAGTTAGTCCTGGGTGCCTATGGGCATGGCGAGCCACATATGCGGGCTCTTGGTCCAGTCACTGAGAGGCGTTACTTGAATAAGGTACTCACGCTGAGGGTCACAATGTGTGTTTGTGCCCAAGGCGGCCCTCACGCTTGGGCGTGGCCTCATGGGCCATGCCGTTTTCTCCTACACTGAAGGTTTGACTCACTGCCAGCAGCAAGGTTTCTTGCCATGGGGAAGGAGGGGTTCTGTCTTGTGCATCAGGTTCCCCCCAGTGCAGGGATTGGAGATAAGGTCTAGGTTCCGATGACTGAAAACCCAGTTTGGGAATGGATGGTGGCCTAAGGCAGTGGCGGGTCCAATGTGCTGGGTGTGCAGCCAGCTGTGTCGGTGTCTGTTGGAAGGTCTGGGCTCAGGCTATTTGCGACAGAGCATCACTGTTTAAGGTAGCCTATGCAATTGGGGTGTTGCCGAGGGCCACCAGTTTGATCCTCATTTGTGGATTCTGGGCAGCGCCATAGACAATGTTTTTCTTCTGGGAGGCAGGCACAGTGCTTCATTGTGGCCGAGAATTCCCAGTAGGGAGGGTTTGTGGGCCAGGAGTGTGAGAACGGAAGACTGAAATCACAAGCTAGTGTGAGGATTGGAGCCAAGGGCAGAGCAGGCCCACTCTGCAGAGGCTGAATCAAAATCTCCTGCATCTGAAGTCAGGCTGAGGATCAGACGTTGGCTGAGGCTGCAGTATGTGTCCAGATGGCACCTTCATGAAGTGGGGGCCTCATTAGGCCAAGGAAGTTTTCCCAGGCTGAGTTTGGAGGTTGCCCCAAACCACAAGGTTTCCTTCTGCGGGACATTCGAGTCCTGTTGCATGGCTCCAGGACATACCATATGGAAGGACTGGAGAGCAGGGTTCGAAGGATGGATCCCTGTACTGCATGCCTCGCATTCCCATTGGCTATTAGCGACAAGATATGTTTGATCTGCTGCCTCTGGAACACGCGACCCAGGGGGCTGAGATGAAATGGCCTCTCCTGAGGATGCGTCATAATGTGCGTTTGGGTCCATGGAGACCTTGGAATGTGCTGGTTGTTCAGTGGCCCTGCAGAACTCTCCTACCTGAAGTGTCTGATACATCCCAGTAAGAAAGCTGCCCATGTGGAGATGAGAGAGGTTTGGTTTGGTGCCTCAGAAAAGCCCCATGTGCTGGTCTATGAAAACAGTCCTCTGAGAACGGAAACATGGAAACCAAAGCTAAGGTTCAGATTAGGGCCTGGGGGCCTGTCCATTTCAACCTTCTGTCTCTGGGGACACTGTCTGAGAGTCTAAGTGGAGATAGTTGCTCCGCTGGTGTCAGAGAGCCCCTCTTAGTCCAGGGTGGCCTATACTATTGATGGCCTCAGGGACCTTGGAGCTTTTCCCTAACCTGTAGGGTTGTGGTCAATGGATTGGGCACACTTTCCTTGGAGAGGGCAGTCACAATCTTTCGCTGTTTGGTCCAGAGGCCCTAGCCTGGATGTTGTGTGGGTCCAGGCTGTGGGCACAGAAGTCTGAATACACCAACTCAGCTTATGATTGGCCCCTAGGGTATGGCAGGCCGGATGTACAGCCCGAGAGGGAGCTCCTGGGCCTCTGAAACAAGGGCGAGTGGGAGGCGTTCCTTCAGGCTTTTATCTCTGGATGTTTTGTCCGGGATAGCCGTGGATTGGAGCGGTGGCCTCAGGTACTGTGGACGAGTATCCCTCTCTGGGGATTTGTCCCAGCTCCCAAGAGTTTGGGGTCATTTTATGGGAAGGGTGGAGTCGTGTTGTCTGGCTCATGGGTCTCTCCAAGAAAGGGATTCCAGAGCAGAGCTCCAGGTACGGGCGGGGCGACTGGAAATTTCAAACCGTGGTGAGGATTGGGTGCATAGGGGCTTGGCAAGCCCCATATGTGGGCTCTTGGTCCAGGCCCTGACAGGCCTTTCTTTGACATGGGGCTCATGCTGAGGGTCACAGTGTGAATTTGTGCCCAAGCAGCACTCAAGTTTGGGCGTGGCTTCAGGGGCCATGAAGTTTTCTCCCACCCTGAAGGTGTGACTCCATGCCAAGAGCAAGCTTGACAGCCATGGGGAAGGAGGAGTTCTGTTTTGTGCTTG